>NW_025745829.1:0-162500 GCF_021184085.1 Oncorhynchus gorbuscha
AGTATCAGACTCTATGGAGGACCACTACTCAGTAAGGGCTGTCTACTGTGACAGTATCAGACTCTAGGGAGGAGCACTACTCAGTAGGGGCTGTCTACTGTGACAGTATCAGACTCTAGGGAGGAGCACTACTCAGTAAGGGCTGTCTACTGTGACAGTATCAGACTCTAGGGAGGAGGACCACTACTCAGTAAGGGCTGTCTACTGTGACAGTATCAGACTATGGAGGAGCACTACTCAGTAAGGGGAGTAAGGGCTGTCTACTGTGACAGTATCAGACTCTAGGGAGGAGCACTACTCAGTAAGGGCTGTCTACTGTGACAGTATCAGACTCTATGGAGGACCACTACTCAGTAAGGGCTGTCTACTGTGACAGTATCAGACTCTAGGGAGGAGGAGCACTACTCAGTAAGGGCTGTCTACTGTGACAGTATCAGACTCTAGGGAGGAGGAGCACTACTCAGTAAGGGCTGTCTACTGTGACAGTATCAGACTCTAGGGAGGAGGAGCACTACTCAGTAAGGGCTGTCTACTGTGACAGTATCAGACTATGGATGACCACTACTCAGTAAGGGCTGTCTACTGTGACAGTATCAGACTCTAGGGAGGAGCACTACTCAGTAAGGGCTGTCTACTGTGACAGTATCAGACTCTAGGGAGGAGCACTACTCAGTAAGGGCTGTCTACTGTGACAGTATCAGACTCTAGGGAGGAGCACTACTCAGTAAGGGCTGTCTACTGTGACAGTATCAGATTATGGAGGAGCACTACTCAGTAAGGGCTGTCTACTGTGACAGTATCAGACTCTATGGAGGAGCACTACTCAGTAAGGGCTGTCTACTGTGACAGTGTCAGACTCTAGGGAGGAGCACTACTCAGTAAGGGCTGTCTACTGTGACAGTATCAGACTCTAGGGAGGAGCACTACTCAGTAAGGGCTGTCTACTGTGACAGTATCAGACTATGGAGGACCACTACTCAGTAAGGGCTGTCTACTGTGACAGTATCAGACTCTATGGAGGACCACTACTCAGTAAGGGGAGTAAGGGCTGTCTACTGTGACAGTATCAGACTCTAGGGAGGAGTAGCACTACTCTGTAAGGGCTGTCTACTGTGACAGTATCAGACTCTATGGAGGAGCACTACTCAGTAAGGGCTGTCTACTGTGACAGTGTCAGACTCTAGGGAGGAGCACTACTCAGTAAGGGCTGTCTACTGTGACAGTATCAGACTCTAGGGAGGAGCACTACTCAGTAAGGGCTGTCTACTGTGACAGTATCAGACTCTATGGAGGAGCACTACTCAGTAAGGGCTGTCTACTGTGACAGTATCAGACTCTAGGGAGGAGCACTACTCAGTAAGGGCTGTCTACTGTGACAGTATCAGACTCTATGGAGGAGCACTACTCAGTAAGGGCTGTCTACTGTGACAGTATCAGACTCTAGGGAGGAGGAGCACTACTCAGTAAGGGCTGTCTACTGTGACAGTATCAGACTCTAGGGAGGAGCACTACTCAGTAAGGGCTGTCTACTGTGACAGTATCAGACTCTATGGAGGACCACTACTCAGTAAGGGCTGTCTACTGTGACAGTATCAGACTATGGAGGACCACTACTCAGTAAGGGCTGTCTACTGTGACAGTATCAGACTCTAGGGA
This sequence comes from Oncorhynchus gorbuscha, assembly GCF_021184085.1. Classification (NCBI taxonomy): domain Eukaryota; kingdom Metazoa; phylum Chordata; class Actinopteri; order Salmoniformes; family Salmonidae; genus Oncorhynchus; species Oncorhynchus gorbuscha. The sequence goes on from NW_025745829.1 coordinate 1,657, forward strand.
GGACCACTACTCTGTAAGGGCTGTCTACTGTCACTTCTCTGCCAAGGAAACCGCTCAGTCTCACCAGCTATTAATGATTTAACATCTGTACTTCTTAATATTTAATGGTCCCGTCGAGTTCCTGACTAACTCCTCTAGGGTAGAGAACACTTGTTGTTGATGAACAGTGGTAAAGTGAGGACTTGAAGCAATGCATTCTGGATCCTGTAGTTCGTGGTGAGTGACTTGTTGGCCCAGAAAGAGGCACCAGGTATGATAAGAGGACAACATTCAGATGTCTAGAGGGGGATTTCCTGCCGGTAAATTAACGCTTCTATTTAACTGGGTTGAAAAGACCGCCTGCTATATAAACCTTCTTCAATTATACATCAAACATGTTCATCTCCAGATCACAATGAGAATACATTATGTCATGGAATCTCACTTTGTATCTCCTTTTAGATGGAACAGGTAGAACCAGAACCAGTTTAGGGTTTACCTAGCTAAATAACAGGTAGGACCAGAACCAGTTTAGGGTTTACCTAGCTAAATAACAGGTAGGACCAGAACCAGTTTAGGGTTTACCTAGCTAAATAACAGATAGGACCAGAACCAGTTTAGGGTTTACCTAGCTAAATAACAGGTAGAACCAGAACCAGTTTAGGGTTTACCTAGCTAAATAACAGGTAGGACCAGCTGAGGGTTTACCTAGCTAAATAACAGGTAGGACCAGCTGAGGGTTTACCTAGCTAAATAACAGGTAGGACCAGCTGAGGGTTTACCTAGCTAAATAACAGGTAGGACCAGAACCAGCTGAGGGTTTACCTAGCTAAATAACAGGTAGGACCAGAACCAGTTTAGGGTTTACCTAGCTAAATAACAGGTAGGACCAGAACCAGTTGAGGGCTTACCTAGCTAAATAACAGGTAGGACCAGAACCAGCTGAGGGCGTAATAAGATGGTAATAATCGTGAATGCTTTAATAGTTTTTGTCACAGGGTATTAAGAGGTTCGTATTCAGTCCGCCATGTTTTACAGTATTACATGATGAGTGAGTGCATTTGAGTACAGCAAGGTGTGACTGTACAGTCCCCCTCTGATGGAGAGAGAGATGGAGGGATGGAAGGCGGAACCCGACTGAGAAAGACAGGAAGGAAGAGAGGATAATCCCTTAACAGCGGAAGGCTGTAGGAAACAACCGGTGAAGATACAGGGTTCATCCCAAATGGCACCCTATTCCATGTTTTATAGTGCACTACTTTAGTCCAGGTTCCATTGAGCTCTGGTTGAAAGTAGTGCGCACTAATAGGGAATTAGGGTGCCTTTTGGAACACAGACACAGTTCCTCTACTGTCTGTTCAGTAACAGCCTTGGTTGGAGCAGAGCCACAGATGTACTATATAGTTCTAAATATAGTATTATACTGTATCTATCCAAGGCTCTGTGTAGGCCGGGGTCATCAGAATGGACAGGAAGTCCTCCCTACTCTAGTACAGTGTTAAAATCAGCCACTTCCAGGAAGGAATTAGTATCTGAGAGATCTGGTTGTCTGGATCCGTTCTGATGTGAACCGATGTGGACCTGACCTCGGAAACCCAGACCTCTCACAGTACTTCCAGTAGAGGAGTGATCGAGACATCGGGGTTTTAGAAGGCTGGCTACACACAAGACGACTGTAGTCCTCACCCTAATGCTAAACATCTCTCTCTCTCTGTCTCTCTCTCCACTCTTTCTCTCTCCTCTCTCTCTCCTCTCTCTCTGTCTCTCCTCTCTCTCTCCTCTCTCTCTGTCTCTCCTCTCTCTCTCCTCTCTCTCTCTCTCTCTCTCTCTCTCTCTCTCTCTCTCTCTCTCTCTCTCTCTCTCTCTCTCTCTCTCTCTCTCTCTCTCTCTCTCTCTCTCTCTCTCCTCTCTCTCTGTCTCTCTGTCTCTCTCTCCTCTCTCTCTGTCTCTCCTCTCTCTCCTCTCTCTCTCTCTCTCTCTCTCTCCTCTCTCTCTCTTTCTCCTCTCTCTCTCTCTCTCTCTCTCCTCTCTCTCTCTCTCCTCTCTCTCTCTCTCTCTCTCTCTCTCTCTCTCTCTCTCTCTCTCTCTCTCTCTCTCCTCTCTCTCTCTCTGTCTCTCTCTCTCTCTCTCTCTCTGTCTCCCCTCTCTCTCTCTGTCTCTCTCTCTCATCTCTGTCTCTCCTCTCTCTCTCTCTCTCTCTCTCTCTCTCTCTCTCTCTCTCTCTCTCTCTCTCTCTCTCTCTCTCTCTCTCTCTCTCTCTCTCTCTCTCTCTGTCTCTCTGTCTCTCTCCTCTCTCTCTCTCTCTCTCTCTCTCTCTCTCTCTCTCTCTCTCTCTCTCTCTCTCTCTCTCTCTCTCTCTCTCTCTCTCTCTCTCTCTCTCTCCCCTCTCTCTCTGTCTCTCTCTCTCTCCTCTCTCTCTCTCTCTCTGTCTCTCTCTCTCTCTCTCTCTCTCTCTCTCTCTCTCTCTCTCTCTCTCTCTCTCTCTCTCTCTCTCTCTCTCTCTCTCTCTCTCTCTCTCTCTCTCTCTCTCTCTCTCTCTCTCTCTCTCTCTCTCTCTCTCTCTCTGTCTCTCTCTCTCTCTCTCTCTCTCTCTCTCTCTCTCTCTCTCTCTCTCTCTCTCTCTCTCTCTCTCTCTCTCTCTCTCTCTCTCTCTCTCTCTCTCTCTCTCTCTCCCCTCTCTCTCTCTGTCTCTGTCTCTCTCTCCTCTCTCTCTCTCCCCCCTCTCTCTCTCTGTCTCTCTCTCTCCTCTCTCTCTGTCTCTCTCTCCTCTCTTTCTCCTCTCTCTCTCATCTCTGTCTCTCCTCTCTCTCTCTCCTCTCTTTCTCTCTGTCTCTCTGTCTCTGTCTCTCTCTCTCTCTCTCTCTCTCTCTCTCTCTCTCTCTCTCTCTCTCTCTCTCTCTCTCTCTTCCCCCACCAGGTGTCTCATTGATCATGTGGAAAGGTCTGTACACAGCAGAGAAGGCCATTATCCAGTGGACCCTGTTGACGGAGGCCTGCCTCTTGTCTGTCCAGTTCCTGGGTGAGGGATCCGTTGTTCTGTCCTAATATCCATTTACTAACAACACAAACTAACGACTGTGCAGTAAGGATGCACTGGGCTTCACCTATTGGTTTATGATTGGAACATCGGGAGTTGTTCTTTACAAACGATCTGTAGGTTACAGGATTGTCTATGATCAGTAACAGGATTGTCTATGATCAGTAATAGTAGTCTATGATCAGTAACAGGATTGTCTATGATCAGTTGGTTACAGTAACATAAGTGACTATGATCAGTGATAGTAGTGTCTATGATTAGTAGTGTCTATGATCGGTAACAGGATTGTCTATGATCAGTAACAGTAGTGTCTATGATCAGTAATAGTAGTGGCTATGATCAGTAATAGTAGTGTCTATGATCAGTAATAGTAGTGTCTATGATCAGTAATAGTAGTGGCTATGATCAGTAACAGTAGTGGCTATGATCAGTAATATTAGTGTCTATGATCAGTAACAGTAGTGTCTATGATCAGTAATAGTAGTGGCTATGATCAGTAATAGTAGTGTCTATGATCAGTAATAGTAGTATCTATGATCAGTAGCAGTAGTGTCTATGATCAGTAACAGTAGTGTCTATGATCAGTAATAGTTATGTCTATGATCAGTAGGTTACAGTAGCAGTAGTGTCTATGATCAGTAATAGTAGTGTCTATGATCAGTAGGTTACAGTAGCAGTAGTGTCTATGATCAGTAATAGTAGTGTCTATGATCAGTAGGTTACAGTAGCAGTAGTGTCTATGATCAGTAATAGTAGTGTCTATGATCAGTAACAGTAGTGGCTATGATCAGTAATAGTAGTGTCTATGATCAGTAGGTTACAGTAACAGTAGTGGCTATGATCAGTAACAGGATTGTCTATGATCAGTAACAGGATTGTCTATGATCAGTAATAGTAGTGTCTATGATCAGTAATAGTAGTGTCTATGATCAGCAATAGTAGTGTCTATGATCAGTAATAGTAGTGTCTATGATCAGTAATAGTAGTGTCTATGATCAGTAACAGGATTGTGTTATGCAGGTGAATGAGGACCCAAAAGCGACTTGGCGAAAACAGAGTCTTTATTCCAGTAAAGGAAATAGGCAATACTCCTAGACAAATCAGAGCAGAAAACAAAACATAAAAAACTAATTCCACTCGTAGTGACGAGGACAGACTGGAGACTCGACCATAAACTGTAGGTTGCCTCGGGAATGCACCGACCGTAGCAGACTCAGACACCTGCTCACACGCAGCATCTGAGGGAAACAAGACACGACAGGGCGAGACAAAGACACAGCACGGCGAACAATATACAAGGATCCGACAGGACAGAAACGGAAGACAAGGGGAGAAATAGGGAATCTAATCAGAGGGCAAGATACGGAACAGGTGTGAAAAGATTAGATGATTGAGTAGGGGAATAGGAACAGCTGGGAGCAGGGACGGAACGATAGAGAGAAGAGAGAGAGGAGGAGAGAGAAAAAAAAGGAACGAACCTAATAAGACCAGCAGGGGGAAAACGAACAGAAGGGAAAGCAAAATGACAAGACAATATAAGACAAAACATGACAGTACCCCCCCACTCACCGAGCGCCTCCTGGCGCACTCGAGGAGGACTCCTGGCGGCAACGGAGGAAATCATCAATCAGCGAACGGTCCAGCACGTCCCGAGACGGAACCCAACTCCTCTCCTCAGGACCGTAACCCTCCCAATCCACTAAGTATTGGTGACCCCGTCCCCGAGAACGCATGTCCATGATCCTACGTACCTTGTAAATAGGTGCGCTCTCGACAAGGACAGGGGGGAAGACGAACGGGGGTGCGAAGAAAGGGCTTGACACAGGAGACATGGAAGACAGGATGGACGCGACGAAGATGTCGCGGAAGAAGCAGTCGCACAGCGACAGGATTGACGACCTGGGAGACACGGAACGGACCAATGAACCGCGGAGTCAACTTACGAGAAGCTGTCGTAAGGGGAAGGTTACGAGTGGAAAGCCACACTCTCTGGCCGCAACAATACCTAGGACTCTTAATCCTACTTTTACTGGCGGCTCTCACAGTCTGTGCCCTGTAACGGCAAAGTGCAGACCTCACCCTCCTCCAGGTGCGCTCACAACGTTGGACAAACGCTTGAGCGGAGGGAACGCTGGACTCGGCAAGCTGGGATGAGAACAGAGGAGGCTGGTAACCCAGACTACTCTGAAACGGAGATAACCCGGTAGCAGACGAAGGAAGCGAGTTGTGAGCGTATTCTGCCCAGGGGAGCTGTTCTGCCCAAGACGCAGGGTTTCTAAAAGAAAGGCTGCGTAGTATGCGACCAATCGTCTGATTGGCCCTTTCTGCTTGACCGTTAGACTGGGGATGAAACCCGGAAGAGAGACTGACGGACGCACCAATCAAACGACAGAACTCCCTCCAAAACTGTGACGTGAATTGCGGACCTCTGTCTGAAACGGCGTCTAACGGGAGGCCATGAATTCTGAACACATTCTCGATGATGATTTGTGCCGTCTCCTTAGCGGAAGGAAGCTTAGCGAGGGGAATGAAATGTGCCGCCTTAGAGAACCTATCGACAACCGTAAGAATCACAGTCTTCCCCGCGGACAAAGGCAGACCGGTAATGAAGTCTAAGGCGATGTGAGACCATGGTCGAGAAGGAATGGGAAGCGGTCTGAGACGACCGGCAGGAGGAGAGTTACCTGACTTAGTCTGCGCGCAGTCCGAACAAGCAGCCACGAAACGGCGCGTGTCACGCTCCTGAGTAGGCCACCAAAAGCGCTGGCGAATAGAAGCAAGAGTACCTCGAACGCCGGGATGACCAGCTAACTTGGCAGAGTGAGCCCACTGAAGAACAGCCAGACGAGTAGAAACAGGAACGAAAAGAAGGTTACTAGGACAAGCGCGCGCGACGCAGTGTGCGTGAGTGCTTGCTTAACCTGTCTTTCAATTCCCCAGACTGTCAACCCGACAACACGCCCATAAGGAAGAATCCCCTCGGGATCAGTAGAAGCCACAGAAGAACTAAAGAGACGGGATAAGGCATCAGGCTTGGTGTTCTTACTACCCGGACGGTAAGAAATCACAAACTCGAAACGAGCGAAAAACAACGCCCAATGAGCTTGACGTGCATTAAGTCGTTTGGCAGAACGGATGTACTCAAGGTTCTTATGGTCTGTCCAAACGACAAAAGGAACGGTCGCCCCCTCCAACCACTGTCGCCATTCGCCTAGGGCTAAGCGGATGGCGAGCAGTTCGCGGTTACCCACATCATAGTTGCGTTCCGATGGCGACAGGCGATGAGAAAAATAAGCGCAAGGATGAACCTTATCGTCAGACTGGAAGCGCTGGGATAGAATGGCTCCCACGCCTACCTCTGAAGCGTCAACCTCGACAATGAATTGTTTAGTGACGTCAGGAGTAACGAGGATAGGAGCGGACGTAAAACGTTCTTTGAGAAGATCAAAAGCTCCTGGGCGGAACCGGACCACTTAAAACACGTCTTGACAGAAGTAAGAGCTGTGAGAGGGCAGCAACTTGACCGAAATTACGAATGAAACGCCGATAGAAATTAGCGAAACCTAGAAAGCGCTGCAACTCGACACGTGACCTTGGAACGGGCCAATCACTGACAGCTTGGACCTTAGCGGGATCCATCTGAATGCCTTCAGCGGAAATAACAGAACCGAGAAAAGTGACGGAGGAGACATGAAAAGAGCACTTCTCAGCCTTCACGTAGAGACAATTCTCTAAAAGGCGCTGGAGAACACGTCGAACGTGCTGAACATGAATCTCGAGTGACGGTGAGAAAATCAGGATATCGTCAAGGTAGACAAAAACAAAGATGTTCAGCATGTCTCTCAGAACATCATTAACTAATGCCTGAAAAACAGCTGGCGCATTGGCGAGACCAAACGGCAGAACCCGGTACTCAAAATGCCCTAACGCAGTGTTAAACGCCGTTTTCCACTCGTCCCCCTCTGATGCGCACGAGATGGTAAGCGTTACGAAGGTCCAACTTAGTAAAGAACCTGGCTCCCTGCAGAATCTCGAAGGCTGATGACATAAGGGGAAGCGGATAACGATTCTTAACCGTTATGTCATTCAGCCGTCGATAATCCACGCAGGGGATACCGTCCTTCTTCTTAACAAAAAAAAACCCCGCCCCGGCAGGGGAGGAAGAAGGCACTACGGTGCCGGCGTCAAGAGACACAGACAAATAATCCTCGAGAGCCTTACGTTCGGGAGCCGACAGAGAGTATAGTCTACCCCGAGGAGGAGTGGTCCCCGGAAGGAGATCAATACTACAATCATACGACCGGTGAGGAGGAAGGGAGTTGGCTCTGGACCGACTGAAGACCGTGCGCAGATCATGATATTCCTCCGGCACTCCTGTCAAATCGCCAGGGTCCTCCTGAGAAGTGGGGACAGAAGAAACGGGAGGGATAGCAGACATTAAACACTTCACATGACAAGAAACGTTCCAGGATAGGATAGAATTACTAGACCAATTAATAGAAGGATTATGACATACTAGCCAGGGATGACCCAAAACAACAGGTGTAAAAGGTGAACGAAAAATCAAAAAGGAAATAGTCTCACTGTGGTTACCAGATACTGTGAGGGTTAAAGGTAGTGTCTCATATCTGATACTGGGGAGATGACTACCATCTAAGGCGAACATGGGCGTAGGCTTCCCTAACTGTCTGAAAGGAATGTCATGTTTCCGAGCCCATGCTTCGTCCATAAAACAACCCTCAGCCCCAGAGTCTATCAAGGCACTGCATGTAGCACCCGAACCGGTCCAGCGTAGATGGACCGACATAGTAGTACAGGATCTTGATGGAGAGACCTGAGTAGTAGCGCTCACCAGTAGCCCTCCGCTTACTGATGAGCTCTGGCTTTTACTGGACATGAATTGACAAAATGTCCAGCAAGTCCGCAATAGAGGCACAGGCGGTTGGTGATCCTCCGTTCCCTCTCCTTAGTCGAGATGCGAATACCTCCCAGCTGCATGGGCTCAGTCTCTGAGCCAGAGGAGGGAGATGGTTGCTATGCGGAGCGGGGAAACACCGTTAACGCGAGCTCTCTTCCACGAGCTTGGTGACGAAGATCTACCCGTCGTTCTATGCGGATGGCGAGAGCAATCAAAGAGTCCACACTGGAAGGAACCTCCCGGGAGAGAATCTCATCTTTAACCTCTGTGTGGAGTCCCTCCAGAAAACGAGCGAGCAGCGCCGGCTCGTTCCAGTCACTAGAGGCAGCAAGAGTGCGAAACTCTATAGAGTAATCCGTTATGGATCGATCACCTTGACATAGGGAAGCCAGGGCCCTAGAAGCCTCCCTACCAAAAACTGAACGATCAAAAACCCGAATCATCTCCTCTTTAAAGTTCAGGTAATTGTTAGAACAATCAGCCCTTGCCTCCCAGATAGCTGTGCCCCACTCTCGAGCCCGGCCAGTAAGGAGTGATATGACGTAAGCAACCCGAGCTCTCTCTCTAGAGTATGTGTTGGGTTGGAGAGAGAACACAATATCACACTGGGTGAGAAAGGAGCGGCACTCCGTGGGCTGCCCGGAGTAACAAGGTGGGTTATTAACCCTAGGTTCCGGAGGCTCGGCAGAGCAGGAAGTAGCAGGTGGCACGAGACGAAGACTCTGGAACTGTCCAGAGAGGTCGGAAACCTGAGCGGCCAGGTTCTCCACGGCATGACGAGCAGCAGACAATTCCTGCTCGTGTCTGCCGAGCATGGCTCCTTGGATCTCGACGGCAGTGTTACGAGCATCTGTAGTCGCTGGGTCCATTCTTGGTCGGATCCTTCTGTTATGCAGGTGAATGAGGACCCAAAAGCGACTTGGCGAAAACAGAGTCTTTATTCCAGTAAAGGAAATAGGCAATACTCCTAGACAAATCAGAGCAGAAAACAAAACATAAAAAACTAATTCCACTCGTAGTGACGAGGACAGACTGGAGACTCGACCATAAACTATAGGTTGCCTCGGGAATGCACCGACCGTAGCAGACTCAGACACCTGCTCACACGCAGCATCTGAGGGAAACAAGACACGACAGGGCGAGACAAAGACACAGCGCGGCGAACAATATACAAGGATCCGACAGGACAGAAACGGAAGACAAGGGGAGAAATAGGGACTCTAATCAGAGGGCAAGATACGGAACAGGTGTGAAAAGATTAGATGATTGAGTAGGGGAATAGGAACAGCTGGGAGCAGGGACGGAACGATAGAGAGAAGAGAGAGAGGGAGGGAGAGAGAAAAAAGGGAACGAACCTAATAAGACCAGCAGGGGGAAAACGAACAGAAGGGAAAGGAAAATGACAAGACAATATAAGACAAAACATGACAGATTGTCTATGATCAGTAATAGTAGTGTCTATGATCAGTAATAGTAGTGTCTATGATCAGTAATAGTAGTGTCTATGATCAGTAATAGTAGTGTCTATGATCAGTGATAGTAGTGTCTATGATCAGTAACAATCCCAGATGTCCCCTATATATGTCCCCTATATATCCCCTCTGTATCAGTTTAACACATTACATTTGTATAGACTGTATCCCAGATGTCCCCTATATATGTCCCCTATATATCCCCTCTGTATCAGTTTAACACATTACATTTGTATAGACTGTATCCCAGATGTCCCCTATATATGTCCCCTATATATCCCCTCTGTATCAGTATAACACATTACATTTGTATAGGCTGCATCCCAGATGTCCCCTATATATCCACCATAATTTGCAAATAAATTCATAAAAAATCCTACAATGTGATTTTCTGGATTTTTTTCACCATTTTGTCTGTCCTAGTTGAAGTGTACCTATGATGAAAATTACAGGCCTCTCTCATCTTTTTAAGTGGGAGAACTTGCACAATTGGTGGCTGACTAAATACTTTTTTGCCCCACTGTACTTAACCCTAGTTGTAAAAGGTGTCTCTCTCTCGTTGCAGTGACCTGCATCACCCTGGTGGACCTGGGTCTGATGTCAAACTCTGCCATCCTCCTCCTCCTCAGTGAAGTCCTCTTCCTCATCATCACACTCCTCTACTACTACCACCTGGGTCGCAGGACCAAGAAGACCCAGAACCATACCCATAGTTCTGATTAGACCCAGAACCATACACATAGTTCTGATTAGACCCAGAACCATAGATCTAGTTCTGATTAGACCCAGAACCATACACATAGTTCTGATTAGACCCAGAACCATAGACATAGCTCTGATTAGACCCAGAACCATAGACATAGCTCTGATTAGACTCAGAACCATAGATCTAGCAGCTCTGATTAGACCCAGAACCATAGATACAGCTCTGATTAGACCCAGAACCATAGATATAGCTCTGATTAGACCCAGAACCATAGATCTAGCTCTAATTAGACCCAGAACCATAGATATAGCTCTGATTAGACCCAGAACCATAGATATAGCAGCTCTGATTAGACCCAGAACCATAGATATAGCAGCTCTGATTAGACCCAGAACCATAGATATAGCAGCTCTGATTAGACCCAGAACCATAGATATAGCAGCTCTGATTAGACCCAGAACCATAGATCTAGCTCTGATTAGACCCAGAACCATAGATATAGCTCTGATTAGACCCAGAACCATAGATATAGCTCTGATTAGACCCAGAACCATAGATATATCTCTAATTAGACCCAGAACCATAGATCTAGCAGCTCTGATTAGACCCAGAACCATAGATATAGCTCTGATTAGACCCAGAACCATAGATCTAGCAGCTCTGATTAGACCCAGAACCATACACATAGCTCTGATTAGACCCAGAACCATACACATAGCTCTGATTAGACCCAGAACCATAGATATAGCAGCTCTGATTAGACCCAGAACCATAGATATAGCAGCTCTGATTAGACCCAGAACCATAGATATAGCAGCTCTGATTAGACCCAGAACCATAGATATAGCAGCTCTGATTAGACTCAGAACCAGAGATATAGCAGCTCTGATTAGACCCAGAACCATAGATCTAGTTCTGATTAGACCCAGAACCATAGATATAGCAGCTCTGATTAGACTCAGAACCATAGATATAGCTCTGATTAGACCCAGAACCATAGATATAGCAGCTCTGATTAGACCCAGAACCATAGATATAGCTCTGATTAGACCCAGAACCATAGATATAGCAGCTCTGATTAGACCCAGAACCATAGATATAGCTCTGATTAGACCCAGAACCATAGATATAGCATCTCTGATTAGACCCAGAACCATAGATATAGCTCTGATTAGACCCAGAACCATAGATATAGCTCTGATTAGACCCAGAACCATAGATATAGCTCTGATTAGACCCAGAACCATAGATATAGCAGTTCTGATTAGACCCAGAACCATAGATATAGCTCTGATTAGACCCAGAACCATAGATATAGCAGCTCTGATTAGACCCAGAACCATAGATATAGCAGCTCTGATTAGACCCAGAACCATAGATATAGCTCTGATTAGACCCAGAACCATAGATCTAGCAGCTCTGATTAGACCCAGAACCATAGATACAGCTCTGATTAGACCCAGAACCATAGATATAGCTCTGATTAGACCCAGAACCATAGATATAGCAGCTCTGATTAGACCCAGAACCATAAATACAGCTCTGATTAGACCCAGAACCATATATCTAGCTCTGATTAGACCCAGAACCATAGATATAGCAGCTCTGATTAGACCCAGAACCATAGATATAGCTCTGATTAGACACAGAACCATAGATATAGCTCTGATTAGACCCAGAACCATAGATATAGCTCTGATTAGACCCATAATCATAGATCTAGCAGTTCTGATTAGACCCAGAACCATAGATATAGCAGCTCTGATTAGACCCAGAACCATAGATATAGCTCTGATTAGACCCAGAACCATAGATATAGCTCTGATTAGACCCAGAACCATAGATATAGCAGCTCTGATTAGACCCAGAACCATAGATATAGCAGCTCTGATTAGACCCAGAACCATAGATATAGCTCTGATTAGACCCAGAACCATAGATCTAGCAGCTCTGATTAGACCCAGAACCATAGATACAGCTCTGATTAGACCCAGAACCATAGATATAGCTCTGATTAGACCCAGAACCATAGATATAGCAGCTCTGATTAGACCCAGAACCATAAATACAGCTCTGATTAGACCCAGAACCATATATCTAGCTCTGATTAGACCCAGAACCATAGATATAGCAGCTCTGATTAGACCCAGAACCATAGATATAGCTCTGATTAGACACAGAACCATAGATATAGCTCTGATTAGACCCAGAACCATAGATATAGCTCTGATTAGACCCATAATCATAGATCTAGCAGTTCTGATTAGACCCAGAACCATAGATATAGCAGCTCTGATTAGACCCAGAACCATAGATCTAGCAGCTCTGATTAGACCCAGAACCATAGATCTAGCAGCTCTGATTAGACCCAGAACCATAGATCTAGCAGCTCTGATTAGACCCAGAACCATAGATATAGCTCTGATTAGACCCAGAACCATAGATATAGCTCCGATTAGACCCAGAACCATAGATATAGCTCTGATTAGACCCAGAACCATAGATCTAGTTCTGATTAGACCCAGAACCATAGATATAGCTCTGATTAGACCCAGAACCATAGATATAGCTCTAATTAGACCCAGAACCATAGATCTAGTTCTGATTAGACTCAGAACCATAGATACAGCTCTGATTAGACCCAGAACCATAGATCTAGTTCTGATTAGACCCAGAACCATAGATATAGCAGCTCTGATTAGGCCCAGAACCATAGATATAGCAGCTCTGATTAGACCCAGAACCATAGATATAGCTCTGATTAGACCCAGAACCATAGATACAGTTCCTATAATACCCCCTCTCCCTAAACAGTGTTAGAACTATCATTTTGATATCATGGATGGTCAGTCCTTGCATCCATAGCTCTGTCTATGAATTTGAGACAGCCCCAACCACTTAAATCCGTTGTGTTCATATATAAAGCTCTGGTTTAATTTAGTTTAGGAAATGATCTTTTTAAATCTGATTGCCAAATAATAAGGTGATTTGTATTTTTGCAATATGCCACTTATTACAAGACACGTAAATACACGCTAGATACTGAACATGTACTAGTTACTGAACATGTACTAGTTACTGAACATGTACTAGATACTGAACATGTGCTAGTTACTGAACATGTACTAGTTACTGAACATGTACTAGTTACTGACCATGTACTAGTTACTGACCATGTACTAGTTACTGAACATGTACTAGTTACTGAACATGTACTAGTTACTGAACATGTGCTAGTTACTGAACATGTACTAGTTACTGAACATGTACTAGTTACTGAACATGTACTAGATACTGAACATGTGCTAGTTACTGAACATGTACTAGTTACTGAACATGTACTAGTTACTGAACATGTACTAGTTACTGAACATGTTACTGAACATGTACTAGTTACTGAACATGTACTAGTTACTGAACATGTACTAGTTACTGAACATGTACTAGTTACTGAACATGTACTAGTTACTGAACATGTACTAGATACTGAACATGTACTAGTTACTGAACATGTACTAGATACTGAACATGTACTAGTTACTGAACATGTACTAGTTACTGAACATGTACTAGTTACTGAACATGTACTAGTTACTGAACATGTACTAGTTACTGAACATGTACTAGTTACTGAACATGTACTAGATACTGAACATGTACTAGATACTGAACATGTGCTAGTTACTGAACATGTACTAGTTACTGAACATGTACTAGTTACTGAACATGTACTAGTTACTGACCATGTACTAGTTACTGAACATGTACTAGTTACTGAACATGTACTAGTTACTGAACATGTACTAGTTACTGAACATGTGCTAGTTACTGAACATGTGCCCGCAGACAGAGAACAGTGTGGTTTTCAGACGGTCTCTTCTGTAGATGCCAAGTCCCGTGAGTCATGTAGAACTTGTCTAAGCCTGTTTGGGGAATCCCGGGTTAGGGGCAGAACTTGTATAGGCCTGTTTGGGGAACCCCGGGTTAGGGGCAGAACTTGTATAAGCCTGTTTGGGGAACCCTGGGTTAGGGGCAGAACTTGTATAGGCCTGTTTGGGGAACCCCGGGTTAGGGACAGAACTTGTCTAAGCCTGTTTGGGGAACCCCGGGTTAGGGGCAGAACTTGTCTAAGCCTGTTTGGGGAACCCCGGGTTAGGGGTAGAACTTGTATAAGCCTGTTTGGGGAACCCCGGGTTAGGGGCAGAACTTGTGTGTTGTCTAATGTTGTCTAATGTCCTCCATGTTGGTCTGGCTCAGAGAACGACTACTGTTGTCTAATGTCCTCCTCCATGTTGGTCTGGGTCAGAGAACGACTACTGTTGTCTAATGTCCTCCATGTTGGTCTGGCTCAGAGAACGACTACTGTTGTCTAATGTCCTCCATGTTGGTCTGGCTCAGAGAACGACTACTGTTGTCTAATGTCCTCCTTCATGTTGGTCTGGGTCAGAGAACGACTACTGTTGTCTAATGTCCTCCATGTTGGTCTGGGTCAGAGAACGACTACTGTTGTCTAATGTCCTCCATGTTGGTCTGGCTCAGAGAACGACTACTGTTGTCTAATGTCCTCCATGTTGGTCTGGGTCAGAGAACGACTACTGTTGTCTAATGTCCTCCATGTTGGTCTGGGTCAGAGAACGACTACTGTTGTCTAATGTCCTCCATGTTGGTCTGGCTCAGAGAACGACTACTGTTGTCTAATGTCCTCCATGTTGGTCTGGGTCAGAGAACGACTACTGTTGTCTAATGTCCTCCATGTTGGTCTGGGTCAGAGAACGACTACTGTTGTCTAATGTCCTCCATGTTGGTCTGGCTCAGAGAACGACTACTGTTGTCTAATGTCCTCCTCCATGTTGGTCTGGGTCAGAGAACGACTACTGTTGTCTAATGTCCTTCATGTTGGTCTGGCTCAGAGAACGACTACTGTTGTCTAATGTCCTCCATGTTGGTCTGGCTCAGAGAACGACTACTGTTGTCTAATGTCCTCCATGTTGGTCTGGCTCAGAGAACGACTACTGTTGTCTAATGTCCTCCATGTTGGTCTGGCTCAGAGAACGACTACTGTTGTCTAATGTCCTCCATGTTGGTCTGGCTCAGAGAACGACTACTGTTGTCTAATGTCCTCCTTCATGTTGGTCTGGGTCAGAGAACGACTACTGTTGTCTAATGTCCTCCTCCATGTTGGTCTGGCTCAGAAAATGACTACTGTTGTCTAATGTCCTCCTCCATGTTGGTCTGGGTCAGAGAACGACTACTGTTGTCTAATGTCCTCCATGTTGGTCTGGGTCAGAGAACGACTACTGTTGTCTAATGTCCTCCTTCATGTAGGTCTGGGTCAGAGAACGACTACTGTTGTCTAATGTCCTCCATGTTGGTCTGGGTCAGAGAACGACTACTGTTGTCTAATGTCCTCCATGTTGGTCTGGCTCAGAGAACGACTACTGTTGTCTAATGTCCTCCATGTTGGTCTGGCTCAGAGAACGACTACTGTTGTCTAATGTCCTCCATGTTGGTCTGGGTCAGAGAACGACTACTGTTGTCTAATGTCCTCCATGTTGGTCTGGCTCAGAGAACGACTACTGTTGTCTAATGTCCTCCATGTTGGTCTGGCTCAGAGAACGACTACTGTTGTCTAATGTCCTCCATGTTGGTCTGGCTCAGAGAACGACTACTGTTGTCTAATGTCCTCCTTCGTGTTGGTCTGGCTCAGAGAACGACTACTGTTGTCTAATGTCCTCCATGTTGGTCTGGGTCAGAGAACGACTACTGTTGTCTAATGTTCTCCTCCATGTTGGTCTGGCTCAGAGAACGACTACTGTTGTCTAATGTCCTCCTCCATGTTGGTCTGGCTCAGAGAACGACTACTGTTGTCTAATGTCCTCCTCCATGTTGGTCTGGGTCAGAGAACGACTACTGTTGTCTAATGTCCTCCTCCATGTTGGTCTGGCTCAGAGAACGACTACTGTTGTCTAATGTCCTCCATGTTGGTCTGGCTCAGAGAACGACTACTGTTGTCTAATGTCCTCCATGTTGGTCTGGCTCAGAGAACGACTACTGTTGTCTAATGTCCTCCATGTTGGTCTGGGTCAGAGAACGACTACTGTTGTCTAATGTCCTCCATGTTGGTCTGGGTCAGAGAGTGTTGTCTAATGTCCTCCATGTTGGTCTGGCTCAGAGAACGACTACTGTTGTCTAATGTCCTCCTCCATGTTGGTCTGGGTCAGAGAACGACTACTGTTGTCTAATGTCCTCCTCCATGTTGGTCTGGCTCAGAGAACGACTACTGTTGTCTAATGTCCTCCATGTTGGTCTGGCTCAGAGAACGACTACTGTTGTCTAATGTCCTCCATGTTGGTCTGGCTCAGAGAACGACTACTGTTGTCTAATGTCCTCCATGTTGGTCTGGGTCAGAGAACGACTACTGTTGTCTAATGTCCTCCATGTTGGTCTGGCTCAGAGAACGACTACTGTTGTCTAATGTCCTCCTCCATGTTGGTCTGGGTCAGAGAACGACTACTGTTGTCTAATGTCCTCCTCCATGTTGGTCTGGGTCAGAGAACAACTACTGTTGTCTAATGTCCTCCATGTTGGTCTGGCTCAGAGAACGACTACTGTTGTCTAATGTCCTCCTCCATGTTGGTCTGGCTCAGAGAACGACTACTGTTGTCTAATGTCCTCCTTCATGTTGGTCTGGCTCAGAGAACGACTACTGTTGTCTAATGTCCTCCATGTTGGTCTGGCTCAGAGAACGACTACTGTTGTCTAATGTCCTCCATGTTGGTCTGGGTCAGAGAGTGTTGTCTAATGTCCTCCATGTTGGTCTGGCTCAGAGAACGACTACTGTTGTCTAATGTCCTCCATGTTGGTCTGGCTCAGAGAACGACTACTGTTGTCTAATGTCCTCCATGTTGGTCTGGGTCAGAGAACGACTACTGTTGTCTAATGTCCTCCTCCATGTTGGTCTGGCTCAGAGAACGACTACTGTTGTCTAATGTCCTCCATGTTGGTCTGGCTCAGAGAACGACTACTGTTGTCTAATGTCCTCCATGTTGGTCTGGCTCAGAGAACGACTACTGTTGTCTAATGTCCTCCTTCATGTTGGTCTGGGTCAGAGAACGACTACTGTTGTCTAATGTCCTCCATGTTGGTCTGGCTCAGAGAACGACTACTGTTGTCTAATGTCCTCCTCCATGTTGGTCTGGCTCAGAGAACGACTACTGTTGTCTAATGTCCTCCTTCATGTTGGTCTGGGTCAGAGAACGACTACTGTTGTCTAATGTCCTCCATGTTGGTCTGGGTCAGAGAACGACTACTGTTGTCTAATGTCCTCCATGTTGGTCTGGCTCAGAGAACGACTACTGTTGTCTAATGTCCTCCATGTTGGTCTGGGTCAGAGAACGACTACTGTTGTCTAATGTCCTCCTCCATGTTGGTCTGGCTCAGAGAACGACTACTGTTGTCTAATGTCCTCCTCCATGTTGGTCTGGCTCAGAGAATGACTACTGTTGTCTAATGTCCTCCATGTTGGTCTGGGTCAGAGAACGACTACTGTTGTCTAATGTCCTCCATGTTGGTCTGGCTCAGAGAACGACTACTGTTGTCTAATGTCCTCCTCCATGTTGGTCTGGGTCAGAGAACGACTATTGTTGTCTAATGTCCTCCATGTTGGTCTGGCTCAGAGAACGACTACTGTTGTCTAATGTCCTCCATGTTGGTCTGGGTCAGAGAACGACTACTGTTGTCTAATGTCCTCCATGTTGGTCTGGCTCAGAGAACGACTACTGTTGTCTAATGTCCTCCATGTTGGTCTGGGTCAGAGAACGACTACTGTTGTCTAATGTCCTCCTCCATGTTGGTCTGGGTCAGAGAACGACTACTGTTGTCTTATGTCCTCCATGTTGGTCTGGCTCAGAGAACGACTACTGTTGTCTAATGTCCTCCATGTTGGTCTGGGTCAGAGAGTGTTGTCTAATGTCCTCCATGTTGGTCTGGCTCAGAGAACGACTACTGTTGTCTAATGTCCTCCATGTTGGTCTGGCTCAGAGAACGACTACTGTTGTCTAATGTCCTCCATGTTGGTCTGGGTCAGAGAACGACTACTGTTGTCTAATGTCCTCCTCCATGTTGGTCTGGCTCAGAGAACGACTACTGTTGTCTAATGTCCTCCATGTTGGTCTGGCTCAGAGAACGACTACTGTTGTCTAATGTCCTCCATGTTGGTCTGGCTCAGAGAACGACTACTGTTGTCTAATGTCCTCCTTCATGTTGGTCTGGCTCAGAGAACGACTACTGTTGTCTAATGTCCTCCATGTTGGTCTGGCTCAGAGAACGACTACTGTTGTCTAATGTCCTCCATGTTGGTCTGGCTCAGAGAAGGACTACTGTTGTCTAATGTCCTCCATGTTGGTCTGGGTCAGAGAACGACTACTGTTGTCTAATGTCCTCCTCCATGTTGGTCTGGCTCAGAGAACGACTACTGTTGTCTAATGTCCTCCATGTTGGTCTGGCTCAGAGAACGACTACTGTTGTCTAATGTCCTCCTTCATGTTGGTCTGGGTCAGAGAACGACTACTGTTGTCTAATGTCCTCCATGTTGGTCTGGCTCAGAGAACGACTACTGTTGTCTAATGTCCTCCTCCATGTTGGTCTGGCTCAGAGAACGACTACTGTTGTCTAATGTCCTCCATGTTGGTCTGGGTCAGAGAACGACTACTGTTGTCTAATGTCCTCCATGTTGGTCTGGCTCAGAGAACGACTACTGTTGTCTAATGTCCTCCATGTTGGTCTGGGTCAGAGAACGACTACTGTTGTCTAATGTCCTCCTCCATGTTGGTCTGGCTCACTACTGTTGTCTAATGTCCTCCTCCATGTTGGTCTGGCTCAGAGAATGACTACTGTTGTCTAATGTCCTCCATGTTGGTCTGGGTCAGAGAACGACTACTGTTGTCTAATGTCCTCCATGTTGGTCTGGCTCAGAGAACGACTACTGTTGTCTAATGTCCTCCTCCATGTTGGTCTGGGTCAGAGAACGACTATTGTTGTCTAATGTCCTCCATGTTGGTCTGGCTCAGAGAACGACTACTGTTGTCTAATGTCCTCCATGTTGGTCTGGGTCAGAGAACGACTACTGTTGTCTAATGTCCTCCATGTTGGTCTGGCTCAGAGAACGACTACTGTTGTCTAATGTCCTCCATGTTGGTCTGGGTCAGAGAACGACTACTGTTGTCTAATGTCCTCCTCCATGTTGGTCTGGGTCAGAGAACGACTACTGTTGTCTAATGTCCTCCATGTTGGTCTGGCTCAGAGAAGCGACTACTGTTGTCTAATGTCCTCCATGTTGGTCTGGCTCAGAGAACGACTACTGTTGTCTAATGTCCTCCATGTTGGTCTGGGTCAGAGAACGACTACTGTTGTCTAATGTCCTCCTCCATGTTGGTCTGGCTCAGAGAACGACTACTGTTGTCTAATGTCCTCCATGTTGGTCTGGCTCAGAGAAGCGACTACTGTTGTCTAATGTCCTCCATGTTGGTCTGGCTCAGAGAAGGACTACTGTTGTCTAATGTCCTCCTTCATGTTGGTCTGGGTCAGAGAAGCGACTACTGTTGTCTAATGTCCTCCATGTTGGTCTGGCTCAGAGAACGACTACTGTTGTCTAATGTCCTCCTCCATGTTGGTCTGGCTCAGAGAACGACTACTGTTGTCTAATGTCCTCCATGTTGGTCTGGCTCAGAGAACGACTACTGTTGTCTAATGTCCTCCTCCATGTTGGTCTGGCTCAGAGAACGACTACTGTTGTCTAATGTCCTCCATGTTGGTCTGGCTCAGAGAACGACTACTGTTGTCTAATGTCCTCCTCCATGTTGGTCTGGGTCAGAGAACGACTACTGTTGTCTAATGTCCTCCATGTTGGTCTGGCTCAGAGAACGACTACTGTTGTCTAATGTCCTCCTTCATGTTGGTCTGGGTCAGAGAACGACTACTGTTGTCTAATGTCCTCCATGTTGGTCTGGGTCAGAGAACGACTACTGTTGTCTAATGTCCTCCATGTTGGTCTGGCTCAGAGAACGACTACTGTTGTCTAATGTCCTCCATGTTGGTCTGGGTCAGAGAACGACTACTGTTGTCTAATGTCCTCCTCCATGTTGGTCTGGCTCAGAGAACCACTACTGTTGTCTAATGTCCTCCTCCATGTTGGTCTGGCTCAGAGAATGACTACTGTTGTCTAATGTCCTCCATGTTGGTCTGGGTCAGAGAACGACTACTGTTGTCTAATGTCCTCCATGTTGGTCTGGCTCAGAGAACTCTGTTGTCTAAGGCCTCCTCCATGTTGGTCTGGGTCAGAGAACGACTACTGTTGTCTAATGTCCTCCATGTTGGTCTGGCTCAGAGAACGACTACTGTTGTCTAATGTCCTCCTCCATGTTGGTCTGGCTCAGAGAACGACTACTGTTGTCTAATGTCCTCCATGTTGGTCTGGCTCAGAGAACGACTACTGTTGTCTAATGTCCTCCTCCATGTTGGTCTGGCTCAGAGAACGACTACTGTTGTCTAATGTCCTCCATGTTGGTCTGGCTCAGAGAACGACTACTGTTGTCTAATGTCCTCCTCCATGTTGGTCTGGCTCAGAGAACGACTACTGTTGTCTAATGTCCTCCATGTTGGTCTGGCTCAGAGAAGCGACTACTGTTGTCTAATGTCCTCCATGTTGGTCTGGCTCAGAGAACGACTACTGTTGTCTAATGTCCTCCTCCATGTTGGTCTGGCTCAGAGAACGACTACTGTTGTCTAATGTCCTCCATGTTGGTCTGGCTCAGAGAACGACTACTGTTGTCTAATGTCCTCCATGTTGGTCTGGCTCAGAGAACGACTACTGTTGTCTAATGTCCTCCATGTTGGTCTGGCTCAGAGAACGACTACTGTTGTCTAATGTCCTCCTCCATGTTGGTCTGGCTCAGAGAACGACTACTGTTGTCTAATGTCCTCCATGTTGGTCTGGCTCAGAGAACGACTACTGTTGTCTAATGTCCTCCATGTTGGTCTGGGTCAGAGAACGACTACTGTTGTCTAATGTCCTCCATGTTGGTCTGGCTCAGAGAAGGACTACTGTTGTCTAATGTCCTCCATGTTGGTCTGGGTCAGAGAACGACTACTGTTGTCTAATGTCCTCCATGTTGGTCTGGCTCAGAGAACGACTACTGTTGTCTAATGTCCTCCATGTTGGTCTGGCTCAGAGAACGACTACTGTTGTCTAATGTCCTCCATGTTGGTCTGGCTCAGAGAACGACTACTGTTGTCTAATGTCCTCCTCCATGTTGGTCTGGCTCAGAGAACGACTACTGTTGTCTAATGTCCTCCATGTTGGTCTGGGTCAGAGAACGACTACTGTTGTCTAATGTCCTCCATGTTGGTCTGGCTCAGAGAACGACTACTGTTGTCTAATGTCCTCCATGTTGGTCTGGCTCAGAGAACGACTACTGTTGTCTAATGTCCTCCATGTTGGTCTGGCTCAGAGAACGACTACTGTTGTCTAATGTCCTCCATGTTGGTCTGGGTCAGAGAACGACTACTGTTGTCTAATGTCCTCCTCCATGTTGGTCTGGCTCAGAGAACGACTACTGTTGTCTAATGTCCTCCATGTTGGTCTGGCTCAGAGAACGACTACTGTTGTCTAATGTCCTCCATGTTGGTCTGGCTCAGAGAAGGACTACTGTTGTCTAATGTCCTCCATGTTGGTCTGGGTCAGAGAACGACTACTGTTGTCTAATGTCCTCCTCCATGTTGGTCTGGCTCAGAGAACGACTACTGTTGTCTAATGTCCTCCATGTTGGTCTGGGTCAGAGAACGACTACTGTTGTCTAATGTCCTCCTCCATGTTGGTCTGGCTCAGAGAACGACTACTGTTGTCTAATGTCCTCCATGTTGGTCTGGGTCAGAGAACGACTACTGTTGTCTAATGTCCTCCATGTTGGTCTGGGTCAGAGAACGACTACTGTTGTCTAATGTCCTCCATGTTGGTCTGGGTCAGAGAACGACTACTGTTGTCTAATGTCCTCCATGTTGGTCTGGGTCAGAGAACGACTATTGTTGTCTAATGTCCTCCATGTTGGTCTGGGTCAGAGAACGACTACTGTTGTCTAATGTCCTCCTCCATGTTGGTCTGGCTCAGAGAACGACTACTGTTGTCTAATGTCCTCCATGTTGGTCTGGGTCAGAGAACGACTACTGTTGTCTAATGTCCTCCATGTTGGT
Organism: Oncorhynchus gorbuscha; assembly: GCF_021184085.1. NCBI lineage: Eukaryota > Metazoa > Chordata > Actinopteri > Salmoniformes > Salmonidae > Oncorhynchus > Oncorhynchus gorbuscha. Next base: position 24,015 of record NW_025745829.1, read on the forward strand.
CTGGGTCAGAGAACGACTACTGTTGTCTAATGTCCTCCATGTTGGTCTGGCTCAGAGAACGACTACTGTTGTCTAATGTCCTCCATGTTGGTCTGGCTCAGAGAACGACTACTGTTGTCTAATGTCCTCCATGTTGGTCTGGCTCAGAGAACGACTACTGTTGTCTAATGTCCTCCATGTTGGTCTGGGTCATATTGGTGCAAAACAGAAGAAAAAACCCCAGAGTGAAACTGTTGAGGTACTAACCTGTTCAATAAGAAACGCTCAGAGTCAGTTTTTCCTGTTGCGTTGTATTAAAGGACAATAACCTCTGGTTTTGTTCTGTTCTAATATATGTTGTATTAAAGGACAATAACACTGGTTTTGTTCTGTTCTATATATGTTGTATTAAAGGACAATAACACTGGTTTTGTTCTGTATATGTTGTAAAAGGACAATAACACTGGTTTTGTTCTGTTCTAATAATGTTGTATTAAAGGACAATAACACTGGTTTTGTTCTGTACTAATATATGTTGTATTAAAGGACAATAACACTGGTTTTGTTCTGTTCTAATATATGTTGTATTAAAGGACAATAACACTGGTTTTGTTCTGTTCTAATATATGTTGTATTAAAGGACAATAACACTGGTTTTGTTCTGTACTAATATATGTTGTATTAAAGGACAATAACACTGGTTTTGTTCTGTTCTAATATATGTTGTATTAAAGGACAATAACACTGGTTTTGTTCTGTTCTAATATATGTTGTATTAAAGGACAATAACACTGGTTTTGTTCTGTACTAATATATGTTGTATTAAAGGACAATAACACTGGTTTTGTTCTGTACTAATATTGTTGTATTAAAGGACAATAACCTGGTTTTGTTCTGTTCTAATATATGTTGTATTAAAGGACAATAACACTGGTTTTGTTCTGTTCTAATATATGTTGTATTAAAGGACAATAACACTGGTTTTGTTCTGTACTAATATATGTTGTATTAAAGGACAATAACACTGGTTTTGTTCTGTAGTAATATATGTTGTATTAAAGGACAATAACACTGGTTTTGTTCTGTTCTAATATATGTTGTATTAAAGGACAATAACACTGGTTTTGTTCTGTACTAATATATGTTGTATTAAAGGACAATAACACTGGTTTTGTTCTGTTCTAATATATGTTGTATTAAAGGACAATAACACTGGTTTTGTTCTGTACTAATATATGTTGTATTAAAGGACAATAACACTGGTTTTGTTCTGTTCTAATATATGTTGTATTAAAGGACAATAACACTGGTTTTGTTCTGTACTAATATATGTTATATTAAAGGACAATAACACTGGTTTTGTTCTGTGAGACTCAAACATTCTTCCATGTGTTTATGTTTTTTTGCTGGACTGACTGAAGGATAATTCTTCAGTCTGGGATAATGTGACACAAGGAAAACGAATCAATCAGGACAATGTTTCAGTTTAATCCTCCCACTCAACAGGTATTTTATGTTCCAGCAGTGCATCAAAAAGGTACATGTTTTTTTTTTTTTATCATGATGTACTTCAGCTTTTGGGTCGTGGAAACTGAGCCGTTGCTTCTGCATCGAGGTAGAGAGAACATACTAGAAGCGTTCTTCAGAAAACAATAGAAGGTTTAGGACACTTTGTGTCACACGTTGGATCTGACGTGCTTTAAATAAATACATTTAAAAGGTTGTTTTGGCACTTCTACAGAGATGTAGTTTTTTTTTTGGGGGGGGGGTAGTATGGTATCACGTCTGATTTGAACTTTCTCTGAACACCAAGCCATTTTAATATCTCTTATTAGAATAGAGGAAGTCTACTGTCTCTGCATCCAGGCACGTCTTTATCTTTCAGTGCGTTTGGGACCACGGTGGATTTGTCATCATGAACGGCATCAATGTTGTAGGATATAATAATATATGCCATTTAGCAGACGCTTTTATCCAAAGCGACTTACAGTCATGTGTGCATGCATTCTACGTATGGGTGGTCCCGGGAATCGAACCCACTACCCTGGCGTTACAAGCGCCATGCTCTACCAACTGAGCTACAGAAGGACCATGATTACGTGTTGTTGTGGGGTCTATTTTAAATGTACATTGTGCCATATATAGATATGCTGTATTTGTATATGTATAGACAGAACAACAATAAATACATCTATTTTCTTTCCTCTGGCTGTTTTTCTTTGTGCGGTCTCGTTATGCCCAGGAGATGCTCTACCTTCTCAAGACTCAACAGTTCTTATCTCCAAGCTATTCCCATTGTCTGTTATTGCTGTGTTGATTTAAACGTCATCTATTTCTTTCTGAACACTCCACGTCGTTGTGCCCTGCTGAACACAGCCCTGTTGTGCAGTAGTTCGCCTCCAGAGGGTGATGTTGTTATGTTTAGAGTTAATGTCTGGATGGGTCTCCCTCACCTCTTCTTCTCTGTGTAATGGTCAACACACTGTCTCTCTCTCTCTCCTCTGTGTAATGGTCAACACACTGTCTCCCTCCAGGGGTAATACAGTAATGATTCCCTCCAGGGGTAATACAGTAATGACTCCCTCCAGGGGTAATACAGTAATGACTCCCTCCAGAGGTAATACAGTAATGACTCCCTCCAGAGGTAATACAGTAATGACTCCCTCCAGGGGTAATACAGTAATGACTCCCTCCAGGGTAATACAGTAATGACTCCCTCCAGAGGTAATACAGTAATGACTCCCCAGGGTCTCCAGAGGGTAATACAGTAATGACTCCCTCCAGGGGTAATACAGTAATGACTCCCTCCAGGGGTAATACAGTAATGACTCCCTCCAGGGGTAATACAGTAATGACTCCCTCCAGAGGTAATACAGTAATGACTCCCTCCAGAGGTAATACAGTAATGACTCCCTCCAGGGGTAATACAGTAATGACTCCCTCCAGGGGTAATACAGTAATGACTCCCTCCAGGGGTAATACAGTAATGACTCCTCAGGGGTAATACAGTAATGACTCCCTCCAGGGGTAATACAGTAATGACTCCCTCCAGGGGTAATACAGTAATGACTCCCTCCAGGGGTAATACAGTAATGACTCCCTCAGGGGTAATACAGTAATGACTCCCTCCAGGGGTAATACAGTAATGACTCCCTCCAGGGGTAATACAGTAATGACTCCCTCCAGAGGTAATACAGGGGTAATACAGTAATGACTCCCTCCAGGGTAATACAGTAATGACTCCCTCCATCAGTAATGACTCCAGGGTAATACAGTAATGACTCCCTCCAGGGGTAATACAGTAATGACTCCCTCCAGGGTAATAAAGTAATGACTCCCTCCAGGGGTAATACAGTAATGACTCCCTCCAGGGGTAATACAGTAATGACTCCCTCCAGGGGTAATACAGTAATGACTCCCTCCAGGGGTAATACAGTAATGACTCCCTCCAGGGGTAATACAGTAATGACTCCCTCCAGGGGTAATACAGTAATGACTCCCTCCAGGGGTAATACAGGGGTAATACAGTAATGACTCCCTCCAGGGGTAATACAGTAATGACTCCCTCCAGGGGTAATACAGTAATGACTCCCTCCAGGGGTAATACAGTAATGACTCCCTCCAGGGTAATACAGTAATGACTCCCTCCAGGGTAATACAGTAATGACTCCCTCCAGGGTAATACAGGGTAATACAGTAATGACTCCCTCCAGGGTAATACAGTAATGACTCCCTCCAGGGGTAATACAGTAATGACTCCCTCCAGGGGTAATACAGTAATGACTCCCTCCATCAGCAGTCCAGGAGTAATACAGTAATGACTCCCTCCAGGGGTAATACAGTAATGACTCCCTCCAGGGGTAATACAGTAATGACTCCCTCCAGGGGTAATACAGTAATGACTCCACCCAGGGGTAATACAGTAATGACTCCCTCCAGGGGTGATACAGTAATGACTCCCTCCAGGGGTAATACAGTAATGACTCCCTCCAGGGGTAATACAGTAATGACTCCCTCCAGGGGTAATACAGTAATGACTCCCTCCAGGGGTAATACAGTAATGACTCCCTCCAGGGGTAATACAGGGACAGTAATGACCCTCCAGGGGTAATACAGGGACTCCCTAATACAGTAATGACTCCCTCCAGGGGTAATACAGTAATGACTCCCTCCAGGGGTAATACAGGGGTAATACAGTAATGACTCCCTCCAGGGGTAATACAGTAATGACTCCCTCCAGGGGTAATACAGTAATGACTCCCTCCAGGGGTAATACAGTAATGACTCCCTCCAGGGGTAATACAGTAATGACTCCCTCCAGAGGTAATACAGTAATGACTCCCTCCAGGGGTAATACAGTAATGACTCCCTCCAGGGGTAATACAGTAATGACTCCCTCCAGGGGTAATACAGTAATGACTCCCTCCAGGGGTAATACAGTAATGACTCCCTCCAGGGGTGATAATACAGTAATGACTCCCTCCAGGGGTAATACAGTAATGACTCCCTCCAGGGGTAATACAGTAATGACTCCTCCAGGGGTAATACAGTAATGACTCCCTCCAGGGGTAATACAGTAATGACTCCCTCCAGGGGTAATACAGTAATGACTCCCTCCAGGGTAATACAGTAATGACTCCCTCCAGGGGTAATACAGTAATGACTCCCTCCAGGGGTAATACAGTAATGACTCCCTCCAGGGGTAATACAGTAATGACTCCCTCCAGGGGTAATACAGTAATGACTCCCTCCAGGGGTAATACAGTAATGACTCCCTCCAGGGGTAATACAGTAATGACTCCCTCCAGGGGTAATACAGTAATGACTCCCTCCAGGGTAATACAGTAATGACTCCCTCCAGGGGTAATACAGTAATGACTCCCTCCAGGGGTAATACAGTAATGACTCCCTCCAGGGGTAATACAGTAATGACTCCCTCAGGGTACAGGGGTAATACAGTAATGACTCCCTCCAGGGGTAATACAGTAATGACTCCCTCCAGGGGTAATACAGTAATGACTCCCTCCAGGGGTAATACAGTAATGACTCCCTCCAGGGGTAATACAGTAATGACTCCCTCCAGGGGTAATACAGTAATGACTCCTCCAGGGGTAATACAGTAATGACTCCCTCCAGGGGTAATACAGTAATGACTCCTCCAGGGGTAATACAGTAATGACTCCCTCCAGGGGTAATACAGTAATGACTCCCTCCAGGGGTAATACAGTAATGACTCCCTCCAGGGTAATACAGTAATGACTCCCTCCAGGGGTAATACAGTAATGACTCCCTCCAGGGGTAATACAGTAATGACTCCCTCCAGGGGTAATACAGTAATGACTCCCTCCAGGGTAATACAGTAATGACTCCCTCCAGGGGTAATACAGTAATGACTCCCTCCAGGGGTAATACAGTAATGACTCCTCCATAATACAGTAATGACTCCCTCAGGGTAATACAGTAATGACTCCCTCCAGGGGTAATACAGTAATGACTCCCTCCAGGGTAATACAGTAATGACTCCCTCCAGGGTAATACAGTAATGACTCCCTCCAGGGGTAATACAGTAATGACTCCCTCCAGGGGTAATACAGTAATGACTCCCTCCAGGGGTAATACAGTAATGACTCCCTCCAGGGGTAATACAGTAATGACTCCCTCCAGGGGTAATACAGTAATGACTCCCTCCAGGGTAATACAGTAATGACTCCCTCCAGGGGTAATACAGTAATGACTCCCTCCAGGGTAATACAGTAATGACTCCCTCCATAATACAGCAATGACTCCTCCAGGGGTAATACAGTAATGACTCCCTCCAGGGGTAATACAGTAATGACTCCCTCCAGGGGTAATACAGTAATGACTCCCAGGGGTCCAGGGGTAATACAGTAATGACTCCCTCCAGGGGTAATACAGTAATGACTCCCTCCAGGGGTAATACAGTAATGACTCCCTCCAGGGGTAATACAGTAATGACTCCCTCCAGGGGTAATACAGTAATGACTCCCTCCAGGGGTAATACAGTAATGACTCCTCCAGGGGTAATACAGTAATGACTCCTCCAGGGGTAATACAGTAATGACTCCTCCAGGGTAATACAGTAATGACTCCAGTAATGACTCCCTCCAGGGGTGATACAGTAATGACTCCCTCCAGGGGTAATACAGTAATGACTCCCTCCAGGGGTAATACAGTAATGACTCCCTCCAGGGGTAATACAGTAATGACTCCCTCAGGGTAATACAGTAATGACTCCCTCCAGGGGTACAGGGGTAATACAGTAATGACTCCCTCCAGGGGTAATACAGTAATGACTCCCTCCAGGGGTAATACAGTAATGACTCCCTCCAGGGGTAATACAGTAATGACTCCTCCAGGGGTAATACAGTAATGACTCCCTCCAGGGGTAATACAGTAATGACTCCCTCCAGGGTAATACAGTAATGACTCCTCCAGGGGTAATACAGTAATGACTCCCTCCAGGGGTAATACAGTAATGACTCCCTCCAGGGGTAATACAGTAATGACTCCCTCCAGGGGTAATACAGTAATGACTCCTCCAGGGGTAATACAGGACTCCTCCAGGGGTAATAATACAGTAATGACTCCCTCCAGGGGTAATACAGTAATGACTCCCTCCAGGGGTAATACAGTAATGACTCCCTCCAGGGGTAATACAGTAATGACTCCTCCAGGGGTAATACAGTAATGACTCCCTCCAGGGGTAATACAGTAAGGGTAATACAGTAATGACTCCCTCCAGGGGTAATACAGTAATGACTCCCTCCAGGGGTAATACAGTAATGACTCCCTCCAGGGGTAATACAGTAATGACTCCCTCCAGGGGTGATACAGTAATGACTCCCTCCAGGGGTAATACAGTAATGACTCCCTCCAGGGGTAATGACTCCTCCAGGGGTAATACAGTAATGACTCCCTCCAGGGGTAATACAGTAATGACTCCCTCCAGGGGTAATACAGTAATGACTCCCTCCAGGGTAATACAGTAATGACTCCCTCCAGGGGTAATACAGTAATGACTCCCTCCAGGGTAATACAGTAATGACTCCCTCCAGAGGTAATACAGTAATGACTCCTCCAGGGTAATACAGGGGTAGTACAGTAATGACTCCCTCCAGGGGTAATACAGGGGTAATACAGTAATGACTCCCTCCAGGGGTAATACAGTAATGACTCCCTCCAGGGGTAATACAGTAATGACTCCTCCAGGGGTAATACAGTAATGACTCCCTCCAGGGTAATACAGTAATGACTCCTCCAGGGGTGATACAGTAATGACTCCCTCCAGGGGTAATACAGTAATGACTCCCTCCAGCAGCAGTCCATTTGGGAGGTATCTGTATCTAGATTCAATATCAGGCACAGACCTCGAGGGCGTGTGTGCGTGCGTTCATCTGTCTGTTTTATTATGTGTGTGTGTGTGTGCTGTTGGACCTACAGTCACTAATGGAAACGGGATCATGAGAGGTCAGAGGAAAGGGTTATCTTTTCTCCATCAAGGTTCTTCAAATGACATCACACACATTCTACCCCAGTTCAGAGGTCATTGTTTCACACATTCTGCCCAAGTTCAGAGGTCATTGTTTCACACATTCTGCCCCAGTTCAGAGGTCATTGTTTCACACATTCTGCCCAAGTTCAGAGGTCATTGTTTCACACATTCTGCCCCAGTTCAGAGGTCATTGTGTGTCACAGTGTACTTATATTAGAAACCTTTAAAAATATATATTCACCTCCCTTTTTCTCCCCAATTCTGATATTGTCTTGCTGTAACTCCCACTCCCCTCCTCTCCCTCCTCCACTCCTCTCCCTCCTCCACTCCTCTCCTCTCCCTCCTCCTCTCCCTCCTCCACTCCTCTCCCTCTCCCTCCTCCTCTCCTCTCCTCTCCCTCTCCTCTCCTCTCCCTCCTCCTCTCCTCTCCTCTCCTCTCCTCTCCTCTCCTCTCCTCTCCTCTCCTCTCCTCTCCTCTCCTCTCCTCTCCCCTCCCTCCTCCACTCCTCTCTTCTCCTAGAGGTATCTCTCATACCAGGCCTCTAAGCTCTCCTCTCCCTCCTCCACTCCTCTCCTCTCCTCTCCTCTCCTCTCCTCTCCTCTCCTCTCCTCTCCTCTCCTCTCCTCTCCTCTCCTCTCCTCTCCTCTCCCTCCTACACTCCTCTCCTCTCCCTCCTCCACTCCTCTCCTCTCCTCTCCTCTCCCACCACCACCCCTCCTCTCCTCTCCTCTCCTCTCCTCTCCTCTCCTCTCCTCTCCTCTCCTCTCCTCTCCTCTCCTCTCCTCTCCTCTCCTCTCCTCTCCTCTCCTCTCCTCTCTTTCCTCCTCTCCTCTCCTCTCCTCTCCTAGTGTTGTCTTCAGACACGTGGCTCATGGGGAAACAACACTACTTTAGAAGTACATGAATCTACAGAACCCAGGGGACACCAGGGCTCGTATCCACAAAGCGTCTCTGAGTAAAGAGTGCTGATCTAAGATCAGTTTTGCCTTTTAGATTATAATGAATACCATTTATATGAACAGATCCTAGATCAACACTCCTACTCTGAGATTCTTTGTGGATACGGACCCCTGAGCTCTGGTATGACGTCGTCTTAGGTCAGTGGCACTAGAAGAAGAGGAGCGAGAGAGGGAGAAGAGGAGTGAGAGAGGAGAAGAGGAGTGAGAGGGAGAAGAGAGCGAGAGGGGGAGAAGAGGAGCGAGAGAGGAGGAGAGCGAGAGGAGAAGAGGAGAGAGAGGGAGAAGAGGAGCGAGAGGGAGAAGAGGAGCGAGAGAGAGAGAAGAGGAGCGAGAGAGGGAGAAGAGGAGCGAGAGAGGGAAAAGAGGAGCGAGAGAGGGAGGGAGAAGAGGAGCGAGAGAGGGAGAAGAGGAGCGAGAGGAGGAGAAGAGGAGCGAGAGAGGGAGAAGAGGAGCGAGAGAGAGAGAAGAGGAGCGAGAGAGGAAGAAGAAGAGCGAGAGAGGGAAAAGAGGAGCGAGAGAGAGAGAAGAGGAGCGAGAGAGGGAGAAGAGGAGCGAGAGAGGGAAAAGAGGAGCGAGAGAGAGAGAAGAGGAGCGAGAGAGGGAGGGAGAAGAGGAGCGAGAGAGGGAGAAGAGGAGCGAGAGGAGGAGAAGAGGAGCGAGAGAGGGAGAAGAGGAGTGAGAGAGGGAGAAGAGGTCACTGATGAGATGAGGGACTCATTACAAATACCTTCGTGGCTGTTAGGCTCTCTGACAGGGTGGTAAGACACACAGCTGATGAACAACTCTGCTCTAGAGGAACCTGAGGCCTGTTCAGTAGTGTGTATTGACAGACAGACAGACAGACAGACAGACAGACAGACAGACAGACAGACAGACAGACAGACAGACAGACAGACAGACAGACAGACAGACAGACAGACAGACAGACAGACAGACAGACAGACAGACAGACAGACAGACAGACAGACAGACAGACAGACAGACAGACAGACAGACAGACAGACAGACAGACAGGAGCCTATGTAACAGACACAGTTGTCCATTGTAGGGACCAGAGAGCCCTGTCCTGGACCATTTCATACAATCCTACATTACCGTGATAGAACACAGCAGCCCATTGAACCACAAGTATAGCGCCATGCTGTATGTACCATCTGTGTACGTTGGAGGTGAATGGACGATTGTATTGTGTTATTTAATGCCCTGCCTGACATCACTACTCTGCCCCCCCCAGGCAGGTCAATCAATAGTAGAGGGTGTTGGCTAGCTGGCTGGCCTGGCCCTGGTCTGAGCCTGACCTCACTACTCTACCCCCCCGGGCAGGTCAATCAATAGTAGAGGGTGTTGGCTAGCTGCCTGGCCTGGCCCTGGTCTGAGCCTGACATCACTACTCTACCCCCCCCAGGCAGGTCAATCAACAGTGGATGGTGTCAGCTAGCTGCCTGGCCTGGTGCATGGTAGCATGTAAGCCTGAGTACAGTGGCCTCTCCTGTGTAGCTTCTCTGTGTTGTCACTAAGTGCCTACTATGTGTCACTGCCTAGCGCACGGTGCTACTGCCTAGCGCACTGTACATTACAACGATCATGATGATGACCAATAGAATCATTCTGTTTCCATGGGGGGGGCTTCTCTTGGTTTCCAACATTCCAACCTCTCTGACCGACAGAATGATGTCTTTTAATAGGATGTCTGTGTCTGCGTTCGTTAACCAAGTGGGAAAGCAGCAGGGTAGACTAGTGGTTAGAGTGGAGGGCGGCAGGTAGACTAGTGGTTAGAGTGGAGGGGCGGCAGGTAGACTAGTGGTTAGAGTGGAGGGGCTGCAGGGTAGCCTAGTGGTTAGAGTGGAGGGGCGGCAGGGTAGCCTAGTGGTTAGAGTGGAGGGCGGCAGGTAGACTAGTGGTTAGAGTGGAGGGACGACAGGTAGACTAGTGGTTAGAGTGGAAGGGAGGCAGGTAGACTAGTGGTTAGAGTGGAGGGGCGGCAGGTAGACTAGTGGTTAGAGTGGAGGGCGGCAGGTAGACTAGTGGTTAGAGTGGAGGGGCGGCAGGTAGACTAGTGGTTAGAGTGGAGGGACGACAGGTAGCCTAGTGGTTAGAGTGGAGGGACGACAGGTAGACTAGTGGTTAGAGTGGAGGGCGGCAGGTAGACTAGTGGTTAGAGTGGAGGGACGGCAGGGTAGACTAGTGGTTAGAGTGGAGGGGCGGCAGGTAGACTAGTGGTTAGAGTGGAGGGGCTGCAGGGTAGCCTAGTGGTTAGAGTGGAGGGCGGCAGGGTAGCCTAGTGGTTAGAGTGGAGGGCGGCAGGGTAGCCTAGTGGTTAGAGTGGAGGGGCGGCAGGGTAGACTAGTGGTTAAAGTGGAGGGGCGGCAGGTAGACTAGTGGTTAGAGTGGAGGGGCTGCAGGGTAGCCTAGTGGTTAGAGTGGAGGGGCGGCAGGGTAGCCTAGTGGTTAGAGTGGAGGGGCGGCAGGGTAGACTAGTGGTTAGAGTGGAGGGGCGGCAGGGTAGCCTAGTGGTTAGAGTGGAGGGGCGGCAGGTAGCCTAGTGGTTAGAGTGGAGGGGCGGCAGGTAGACTAGTGGTTAGAGTGGAGGGGCGGCAGGTAGACTAGTGGTTAGAGTGGAGGGACGACAGGTAGACTAGTGGTTAGAGTGGAGGGGCGGCAGGTAGACTAGTGGTTAGAGTGGAGGGGCGGCAGGTAGACTAGTGGTTAGAGTGGAGGGGCGGCAGGGTAGCCTAGTGGTTAGAGTGGAGGGGCGGCAGGTAGCCTAGTGGTTAGAGTGGAGGGGCGGCAGGTAGACTAGTGGTTAGAGTGGAGAGGCGGCAGGTAGACTAGTGGTTAGAGTGGAGGGATGGCAGGTAGACTAGTGGTTAGAGTGGAGGGGCTGCAGGGTAGCCTAGTGGTTAGAGTGGAGGGCGGCAGGTAGACTAGTGGTTAGAGTGGAGGGGCGGCAGGGTAGCCTAGTGGTTAGAGTGGAGGGGCAGCAGGTAGACTAGTGGTTAGAGTGGAGGGGCGGCAGGTAGACTAGTGGTTAGAGTGGAGGGGCTGCAGGGTAGACTAGTGGTTAGAGTGGAGGGGCGGCAGGTAGACTAGTGGTTAGAGTGGAGGGGCGGCAGGGTAGACTAGTGGTTAGAGTGGAGGGGCGGCAGGTAGACTAGTGGTTAGAGTGGAGGGGCGGCAGGTAGACTAGTGGTTAGAGTGGAGAGGGGCGGGCAGGTAGACTAGTGGTTAGAGGGAGGGGCGGCAGGGTAGACTAGTGGTTAGAGTGGAGGGGGCGGCAGGTAGACTAGTGGTTAGAGTGGAGGGGCTGTTCAGGTAGACTACTGGTCCTAGACCAGCTAACCCACTGTTCCTAGACCAGGTAGACCCAGTGGTTAGAGTGGACCCACTGTTCCGGACAGGTAACTAGTGGTTAGAGTTAAGGGGTGTTCAGACCAGTTAGACCCACTGGTTAGAGTTAACCCACTGTTCCCAGACCCAGTGGTTAGACTGTTCCTAGGGGCGGCAGGTAGACCCAGTGTTCCTAGACCAGGGGCCCACTGTTCCTAGACCAGTTAACCCACTGTTCCTAGACCAGGTAACCCACTGTTCCTAGACCAGTGGACCCACTGTTCCTAGACCAGTAACCCACTGTTCCTAGACCAGTTAACCCACTGTTCCTAGACCAGTTAACCCACTGTTCCTAGACCAGGTAACCCACTGTTCCTAGACCAGTGGACCCACTGTTCCTAGACCAGTTCCTAGACCAGTTAACCCACTGTTCCTAGACCAGTTAACCCACTGTTCCTAGACCAGTTAACCCACTGTTCCTAGACCAGTTAACCCACTGTTCCTAGACCAGCTAACCCACTGTTCCTAGACCAGGTAACCCACTGTTCCTAGACCAGTGGACCCACTGTTCCTAGACTAGTTAACCCACTGTTCCTAGACCAGTTAACCCACTGTTCCTAGACCAGCTAACCCACTGTTCCTAGACCAGTTAACCCACTGTTCCTAGACCAGGAACCCACTGTTCCTAGACCAGTGGACCCACTGTTCCTAGACCAGTTAACCCACTGTTCCTAGACCAGCTAACCCACTGTTCCTAGACCAGTTAACCCACTGTTCCTAGACCAGTTAACCCACTGTTCCTAGACCAGTTAACCCACTCTTCCTAGACCAGCTAACCCACTGTTCCTAGACCAGTTAACCCACTGTTCCTAGACCAGTTAACCCACTGTTCCTAGACCAGTTAACCCACTGTTCCTAGACCAGTTAACCCACTGTTCCTAGACCAGTTAACCCACTGTTCCTAGACCAGTTAACCCACTGTTCCTAGACCAGCTAACCCGCTGTTCCTAGACCAGTTAACCCACTGTTCCTAGACCAGTTAACCCACTGTTCCTAGACCAGTTAACCCACTGTTCCTAGACCAGCTAACCCACTGTTCCTAGACCAGTTAACCCACTGTTCCTAGACCAGTTAACCCACTGTTCCTAGACCAGTTAACCCACTGTTCCTAGGCCAGTTAACCCACTGTTCCTAGACCAGTTAACCCACTGTTCCTAGACCAGTTAACCCACTCTTCCTAGACCAGCTAACCCACTGTTCCTAGACCAGTTAACCCACTGTTCCTAGACCAGTTAACCCACTGTTCCTAGACCAGTTAACCCACTGTTCCTAGACCAGCTAACCCACTGTTCCTAGGTCGTCATTGGAAATAAGAATGTGTTCTTAACTGACTTGCCTGGTTAAATAAAGGTAAAATAATAATAATTACCAGTTGTGAAGTGTTAAATACCAGTTGGATTGGATGCATTCATGGGTTTTGAACTCGTTGAGAAACGCTGATTGGCTGACAAACCGCGTCCACCGTAATCTAACAGGACAGCCATCATGCTCGTAAACAAATGATATAACATTGAAAAAACACATTAATAGATTTTTTTTTTTATAAATAATGTTTTGTTGTTACATTTAGATGCCCCCCCCCCCCAAAAAAAATGCTGCTATAGAGGTCATTTCCTTAGTATGGGACATCAGAGGTCAGCATGTGGGAGGAGTCAGGAGTTCAGAGATGATGAGTTTCCCCACTAGTAATTGCCAGTTGGAGGGGGAATTCAAAGTGGATTTTTCCCCCCAGTCGTATACTGGTAAATACCACCTTCCCGCTTGGTTACGAACACACCTATCACACCGAGTCCTTTGTGTTATTGTGTGAGAGGAACACATGAAGCTGAACCTTCAGTAGTACTTGTGACATTGGGGAAGGTCAAACACCAGGCTCTAAGAGAACGTCTGCTACATCTCTTCACTGTACGTGTTAACTCTGTTAGGTCAAACACCAGGCTCCGAGAGAACGTCTGCTAGATCTCTTCACTGTACGTGTTAACTCTGTTAGGTCAAACACCAGGCTCCGAGAGAACGTCTGCTACATCTCTTCACTGTACGTGTTAACTCTGTTAGGTCAAACACCAGGCTCCGAGAGAACGTCTGCTAGATCTCTTCACTGTACGTGTTAACTCTGTTAGGTCAAACACCAGGCTCTGAGAGAACGTCTGCTACATCTCTTCACTGTACGTGTTAAATCTGTTAGGTCAAACACCAAGCTCCGAGAGAATGTCTGCTACATCTCTTCACTGTACGTGTTAACTCTGTTAGGTCAAACACCAGGCTCCGAGAGAACGTCTGCTACATCTCTTCACTGTACGTGTTAACTCTGTTAGGTCAAACACCAGGCTCCGAGAGAACGTCTGCTACATCTCTTCACTGTACGTGTTAACTCTGTTAGGTCAAACACCAGGCTCCGAGAGAACGTCTGCTACATCTCTTCACTGTAGTGTTAACTCTGTTAGGTCAAACACCAGGCTCCGAGAGAACGTCTGCTACATCTCTTCACTGTACAGTTAACTCTGTTAGCACATTAACCCTAGCCTGGGTACCCGTCTGTTTAACTGTCATTACACTCCTTAGAGAACCATTAGCACATTAACCCTAGCCTGGGTACCCGTCTGTTTAACTGTCATTACACTCCTTAGAGAACCATTAGCACATTAACAAACAGCCTGGGTACCCGTCTGTTTAACTGTCATTACACTCCTTAGAGAACCATTAGCACATTAACCCTAGCCTGGGTACCCGTCTGTTTCACTGTCATTACACTCCTTAGAGAACCATTAGCACATTAACCCTAGCCTGGGTACCCGTCTGTTTAACTGTCATTACACTCCTTAGAGAACCATTAGCACATTAACCCTAGCCTGGGTACCCGTCTGTTTAACTGTCATTACACTCCTTAGAGAACCATTAGCACATTAACCCTAGCCTGGGTACTTAACGTTCATTACACTTTAGAGAACCATTAGCACATTAACCCTAGCCTGGGTACCCGTCTGTTTAACTGTCATTACACTCCTTAGAGAACCATTAGCACATTAACCTTAGCCTGGGTACCCGTCTGTTTAACTGTCATTACACTCCTTAGAGAACCATTAACACATTAACCCTAGCCTGGGTACCTGTCTGTTTAACTGTCATTACACTCCTTAGAGAACCATTAGCACATTAACCTCCTAGCCTGGGTACCCGTCTGTTTAACTGTCATTACACTCCTTAGAGAACCATTAGCACATTAACCCTAGCCTGGGTACCCGTCTGTTTCACTGTCATTACACTCCTTGGCATGCTATGTTTGGGTGGAATGTTACCACAAACAGACTGGATCACGGAGATTTAGTTGAAAGGCCATGCTTTCTGAGATGATACCATATGTGTGGATCATCATGGGGGTTCGGCCTTTATCTGTCCAATGAGATGATACCATATGTGTGGATCATTGGCCTTTATCTGTCCAATGAGATGATACCATATGTGTGGATCATTGGCCTTTATCTGTCCAATGAGATGATACCATATGTGTGGATCATTGGCCTTTATCTGTCCAATGAGATGATACCATATGTGTGGATCATTGGCCTTTATCTGTCCAATGAGATGATACCATATGTGTGGATCATTGGCCTTTATCTGTCCAATGAGATGATACCATATGTGTGGATCATTATGGGGGTTCGGCCTTTATCTGTCCAATGAGATGTTACCATATGTGTGGATCATCTGTCTTTATCTGTCCAATGAGATGATACCATATGTTTGGATTTTTACATTTTACTAGGCAAGTCAGTTCAGAACAAATACTTACTTTCAATGACGGCCTAGGAACAGTGGGATAACTGCCTGTTCAGGGGCAGAAGGACAGATTTGTACCTTGTCAGCTCGGGGGATTCGATCTTGCAACCTTTCACTAGTCCAACACTCTAATCACTAGGCTACCTGCCGATCATGGGGGCTCTGCCTTTATCTGTCCAATGACATGATCTGAATAGACTCTGCGCCACGGGGTATTGTTGCTATTAGTAGCTGCAGCTTTGGGGCCACAGCTTAATGGTTTCATGACAGTATAGCCCCTTCCCGACAACATCAACCTCCTTTCAACCTGCAATAAAACCCATCTATAAAGTCAAACGTCTCTTCACTTCAATTATCCGCGTTGATGTATACCTCAATGTAAGCCAACGTGCAATGGTATACGAAAGAAATACAATTTCAGTCTGTAGCTCTACCCAATCAATGCATCTGATGTTTGTTCTATACAGACATGATCATTACGCTTGAGCGTCACGGGGATTTAGGGGTTAAAGAAGGGCATTGCGCGCAGGCTCGTTAAAATGGTGGGAGACGACAGAGGATTCCCTCGCTCTGTTCCGAGCTGTTACACTAACATGCTTGTTGCTGACGCTGAGCCTTTCTAAAACGCTCCTGGAACACGCCCCAGTTAACAGCTGGTTACGTAACGCCCGGCACTAAGAGCTCGGATCTCCACTCGGTCCCGTCCGCGCTCCGCTCCGCTCCGCGTCGTGTTGTTCACTCTTGGCTTTGTTATTACCAGTCCAAAGTCCAACAGACAGACAGCTCACACACAACAGGACAAGGAGACCGACCACTCCGTTGCACCAACTTTTATTCCCCCCTACAAACTTTACGCCAAACCGTAAGTAATTATACCAGGCAAACTTTGCGCATTGGTATTACACAATATGATTTGTAGTTTTTTTTGTTGCAAATGGTTTAGCCTACGTTTTTCCTTGGCTTGCAGCGCAATTGTTTTTTGGGGTGACACGCTTGACATTTTGATGAGCCCTTTGGAAGATAAAAAAAAAAAGTGGAATGGCAGTGTATGTAGAATGATGAATTTAAACAGAATTCGGGGGTATATAAACGTTGGAATGGTAAAAACAATGGTCCTGTGTTTTCATCAGTTACTGCTGATGTGGCGTGTGTGGAACTGTTGGTTGAACACCAGGACTCAAACACTAACGTCTGTAATTGAGACCAGTCGTATCCCAGGCATTAGAACTTTCCAACCATAACGTCTGTTCTCCTGATGATGTGGATACATTTGTAGTGAACTTATATGCGGAATCATTGTTGATGCATCATGATCTAAATATACACACTTTGTTGTTCAACATTGCAACGTTTCTTGTAGTGTTTTATAGATATATATATATATGAGAGGTGTTTAAAAAAAAATCTCAAATTGAATATGGACGTCTGAAACATGCCTTTTTCCGTCTCTGACAGACTAAGGGTTTATCTTATTGTTATGAAAAAAATAACGCATCTGTTCTGGTTTTTCTTCTTCCATTAGCTGGTCTAGAATGTTCCCCCACGTTGGTATGAGTTTCATTCCTTCCTGTTGTATTTGATATTGTGTCTAAACGTTCAAACTAAAACGGAGGGTTGAACAGTGTGGAATCCTCCCATCCACTGACCTCCACACTGTTCTATAGTGTAGATGATACTTCCGACACGTGGAACATACTGCCAAGTACTTCTCCACGCAGCATTCAGTCGTTTTTATCCAGGGGCCCAGTGTATATTATATTATCTCAAGGCTGATCTCACATCTGTTTTGTCTTATCGTTGTAATGGATAATATTACATGGACAGAGAGAGGGCTCCTGATCCTAGATCAGCGCTCCTGTTTTGAACACGGGCCCCAGAACAGAGGTTGTTTAGGAACGTGTTTCTACCAGACCAATGATGGCTAAAGCAGAGGCTGTGTGTTCAAAACCGTCTCCCTGCTGGATAGAGTTTTTTGGTCTGTGTCCCATATGGCATCCTATTCCCTACATAGTACACTACTAGTACTACCTATTCCCTACATAGTACACTACTGTTGACCAGTCCTCGTAGGGTGCTATATACAGGATAGTTTGCCATTTGGGACTCAACTCAGTAGCAGGTCAGGGGAAGCAGGGAAGACCTTCAGGGCAGCATCAGACTAGTGTGTGTGTTTACAGTAGCTGTTCTAACACACTCAGATACAGACACAGTCAGAACTCAACCTACATACTGGACTATCAGTCTGGTTTCAACTCAACATAAACAGACTATCAGTCTGGTTTCATATCTCCTCTCTATAACAGACTATCAGTCTGGTTTCATATCTCCTCCTCTCTGTAACAGACTAACAGTCTGGTTTCATATCTCTCTATTAGATTATCAGTCTTGTTTCATATCTCCTCTCTATAACAGACTATCAGTCTGGTTTCATATCTCCTCTCTATAACAGACTATCAGTCTGGTTTCATATCTCCTCTCTGTAACAGACTATTAGTCTGGTTTCATATCTCCTCTCTGTAAC
This sequence comes from Oncorhynchus gorbuscha, assembly GCF_021184085.1. Taxonomy (NCBI): domain Eukaryota; kingdom Metazoa; phylum Chordata; class Actinopteri; order Salmoniformes; family Salmonidae; genus Oncorhynchus; species Oncorhynchus gorbuscha. Next base: position 42,152 of record NW_025745829.1, read on the forward strand.
AGACTATCAGTCTGGTTTCATATATCCTCTCTATAACAGACTATCAGTCTGGTTTCATGTGTCCTCCTCTCTATAACAGACTATCAGTCTGGTTTCATATCTCCTCTCTATAACAGACTATCAGTCTGGTTTCATATCTCCTCTCTATAACAGATTATCAGTCTGGTTTCATGTGTCCTCCTCTCTATAACAGACAATCAGTCTGGTTTCATATCTCCTCTCTATAACAGACTATCAGTCTGGTTTCATATCTCCTCTCTATAAGACTATCAGTCTGGTTTCATATCTCCTCTCTATAACAGACTATCAGTCTGGTTTCATATCCTCTCTCTATAACAGACTATCAGTCTGGTTTCATATCTCCTCCTCTATAACAGACTATCAGTCTGGTTTCATATCTCTCTCTATAACAGACTATCAGTCTGGTTTCATATCTCTCTCTATAACAGACTATCAGTCTGGTTTCATATCTCCTCTCTATAACAGACTATCAGTCTGGTTTCATATCTCCTCCTCTCTGTAACAGACTATCAGTCTGGTTTCATATCTCTCTCTATAACAGACTATCAGTCTGGTTTCATATCTCCTCTCTATAACAGACTATCAGTCTGGTTTCATATCTCCTCTCTATCCTCCTCTCTATAACAGACTATCAGTCTGGTTTCATATCTCCTCCTCTCTGTAACAGACTATCAGTCTGGTTTCATCTCTCTCTCTCTATAACAGACTATCAGTCTGGTTTCATATCTCCTCCTCTCTATAACAGACTATCAGTCTGGTTTCATAAGACTATCAGTCTCTCTCTCTATAACAGACTATCAGTCTGGTTTCATATCTCCTCTCTCTATAACAGACTATCAGTCTGGTTTCATATCTCCTCTCTAAGACTATCAGTCTGGTTTCATATCTCCTCTCTATAACAGACTATCAGTCTGGTTTCATATCTCCTCTCTCTAACAGACTATCAGTCTGGTTTCATATCCTCCTCTCTATAACAGACTATCAGTCTGGTTTCATATCTCCTCTCTATAACAGACTATCAGTCTGGTTTCATATCTCCTCTCTGTAACAGACTATCAGTCTGGTTTCATATCTCCTCTCTATAAGACTATCAGTCTGGTTTCATATCTCCTCTCTCTAAACAGACTATCAGTCTGGTTTCATATCTCCTCTCTATAACAGACTCCTCTCTATCAGTCTGGTTTCATATCTCCTCTCTATAACAGACTATCAGTCTGGTTTCATATCTCCTCTCTATAACAGACTATCAGTCTGGTTTCATATCTCCTCTCTATAACAGACTATCAGTCTGGTTTCATATCTCCTCTCTATAACAGACTATCAGTCTGGTTTCATATCTCCTCCTCTCTGTAACAGACTATCAGTCTGGTTTCATATCTCTCTATTAGACTATCAGTCTGGTTTCATATCTCCTCTCTATAACAGACTATCAGTCTGGTTTCATATCTCCTCTCTATAACAGACTATCAGTCTGGTTTCATATCTCCTCTCTATAACAGACTATCAGTCTGGTTTCATATCTCCTCTATAACAGACTATCAGTCTGGTTTCATATCTCCTCTCTATAACAGACTATCAGTCTGGTTTCATATCTCCTCTCTATAACAGACTATCAGTCTGGTTTCATATCTCCTCTCTATAACAGACTATCAGTCTGGTTTCATATCTCCTCTCTATAACAGACTATCAGTCTGGTTTCATGTCTCCTCCTCTCTGTAACAGACTATCAGTCTGGTTTCATATCTCCTCTCTGTAACAGACTATCAGTCTGGTTTCATATCTCCTCTCTCTGTAACAGACTATCAGTCTGGTTTCATATCTCCTCTCTAAGACTATCAGTCTGGTTTCATATCTCCTCCTCTCTATAACAGACTATCAGTCTGGTTTCATATCTCCTCCTCTCTGTAACAGACTATCAGTCTGGTTTCATATCTCCTCCTCTCTGTAACAGACTAACAGTCTGGTTTCATATCTCCTCTCTATAACAGACTATCAGTCTGGTTTCAGTCTGGTTTCATATCTCCTCTCTATAACAGACTATCAGTCTGGTTTCATGTCTCCTCTCTATAACAGACTATCAGTCTGGTTTCATGTCTCCTCCTCTCTGTAACAGACTATCAGTCTGGTTTCATGTCTCCTCCTCTCTGTAACAGACTATCAGTCTGGTTTCATATCTCCTCTCTGTAACAGACTATCAGTCTGGTTTCATGTCTCCTCCTCTCTGTAACAGACTATCAGTCTGGTTTCATGTCTCCTCTCTAAGACTATCAGTCTGGTTTCATGTCTCCTCCTCTCTATCAGACTATCAGTCTGGTTTCATATCTCCTCCTCTCTGTAACAGACTATCAGTCTGGTTTCATATCTCCTCTCTAAGATTATCAGTCTGGTTTCATATCTCCTCTCTAAGATTATCAGTCTGGTTTCATATCTCCTCTCTGTAACAGACTATCAGTCTGGTTTCATGTGTCCTCCTCTCTATAACAGACTATCAGTCTGGTTTCATATCTCCTCCTCTCTGTAACAGACTATCAGTCTGGTTTCATGTCTCCTCTCTAAGACTATCAGTCTGGTTTCATGTCTCCTCCTCTCTATCAGACTATCAGTCTGGTTTCATATCTCCTCCTCTCTGTAACAGACTATCAGTCTGGTTTCATGTCTCCTCCTCTCTATAACAAATTATCAGTCTGGTTTCATATCTCCTCTCTAAGATTATCAGTCTGGTTTCATATCTCCTCTCTAAGATTATCAGTCTGGTTTCATATCTCCTCTCTGTAACAGACTATCAGTCTGGTTTCATGTGTCCTCCTCTCTATAACAGACTATCAGTCTGGTTTCATATCTCCTCTCTATAACAGACTATCAGTCTGGTTTCATATCTCCTCTCTGTAACAGACTATCAGTCTGGTTTCATGTCTCCTCCTCTCTGTAACAGACTATCAGTCTGGTTTCATATCTCCTCTCTGTAACAGACTATCAGTCTGGTTTCATGTCTCCTCCTCTCTGTAACAGACTATCAGTCTGGTTTCATATCTCCTCCTCTCTGTAACAGACTATCAGTCTGGTTTCATATCTCCTCTCTGTAACAGACTATCAGTCTGGTTTCATGTCTCCTCCTCTCTGTAACAGACTATCAGTCTGGTTTCATATCTCCTCTCTGTAACAGACTATCAGTCTGGTTTCATGTCTCCTCCTCTCTGTAACAGACTATCAGTCTGGTTTCATATCTCCTCCTCTCTATAACAGACTATCAGTCTGGTTTCATGTCTCCTCTCTAAGACTATCAGTCTGGTTTCATGTCTCCTCCTCTCTATCACAGACTATCAGTCTGGTTTCATATCTCCTCCTCTCTGTAACAGACTATCAGTCTGGTTTCATGTCTCCTCCTCTCTGTAACAGACTATCAGTCTGGTTTCATGTCTCCTCCTCTCTATAACAGATTATCAGTCTGGTTTCATATCTCCTCTCTAAGATTATCAGTCTGGTTTCATATCTCCTCTCTAAGATTATCAGTCTGGTTTCATATCTCCTCTCTGTAACAGACTATCAGTCTGGTTTCATGTGTCCTCCTCTCTATAACAGACTATCAGTCTGGTTTCATATCTCCTCTCTATAACAGACTATCAGTCTGGTTTCATGTCTCCTCTCTAAGACTATCAGTCTGGTTTCATATCTCCTCCTCTCTATAACAGACTATCAGTCTGGTTTCATGTGTCCTCCTCTCTATAACAGACTATCAGTCTGGTTTCATGTGTCCTCCTCTCTATAACAGACTGTCAGTCTGGTTTCATATCTCCTCTCTGTGTATTTAAATGCAGTTACACAGGACAATGTCGACATGGGTCATTTTAAATGTGAACGTGGGTCATTTTAAATGTGAACTCAATAGTGTAGGTTTGTTTTATTACAGTTGTTGTATGTAACTCTGTGGCAGAGCTAGCTGTGTGTGTGACTGTTGGGCAGAGCTAGCTGTGTGTGACTGTTGGGCAGAGCTAGCTGTGTGTGGGACTGGTGGGCAGAGCTAGCTGTGTGTGGGACTGGTGGGCAGAACTAGCTGTGTGTGGGACTGGTGGGCAGAGCTAGCTGTGTGTGGGACTGGTGGGCAGAGCTAGCTGTGTGTGGGACTGGTGGGCAGAGCTAGCTGTGTGTGGGACTGGTGGGCAGAGCTAGCTGTGTGTGGGACTGGTGGGCAGAGCTAGCTGTGTGTGGGACTGGTGGGCAGAGCTAGCTGTGTGTGGGACTGGTGGGCAGAGCTAGCTGTGTGTGGGACTGGTGGGCAGAGCTAGCTGTGTGTGGGACTGGTGGGCAGAGCTAGCTGTGTGTGGGACTGGTGGGCAGAGCTAGCTGTGTGTGGGACTGGTGGGCAGAGCTAGCTGTGTGTGGGACTGGTGGGCAGAGCTAGCTGTGTGTGGGACTGGTGGGCAGAGCTAGCTGTGTGTGGGACTGGTGGGCAGAGCTAGCTGTGTGTGGGACTGGTGGGCAGAGCTAGCTGTGTGTGGGACTGTTGGGCAGAGCTAGCTGTGTGTGGGACTGTTGGGCAGAGCTAGCTGTGTGGGACTGTTGGGCAGAGCTAGCTGTGTGTGGGACTGGTGGGCAGAGCTAGCTGTGTGTGGGACTGGTGGGCAGAACTAGCTGTGTGTGGGACTGTTGGGCAGAGCTAGCTGTGTGTGGGACTGTTGGGCAGAGCTAGCTGTGTGTGGGACTGTTGGGCAGAGCTAGCTGTGTGTGGGACTGTTGGGCAGAGCTAGCTGTGTGTGGGACTGGTGGGCACCCTTAATGGTATCACATTAGTGGGTGGGTGGTGAGTACACCGATGACATAAGTTGGCCAGTCTCCCAGTGTGAACATGCCTCTCTCATCGATGCCAGAGATGACTGGCTGAGACTTTCTTTCACTTTTACTTCAGAGTTGTTGATCTGATCACCTCGCTGGACTTTGTGGGGTTTTTCCCCTCTGTGTTTTAGAGATGGAGGGAAAGATGTGGCCAACATGGATGTTACTGGCCCTTAAGATCTGTTCACACACCCAGAATAAATAGAAATGAATGTCTTTTTTTAGTTAGCTGTTAAGTTGATCGTGAATTGAATGGGATCGTTGTACAACGAGTGGGCAATTCCACGCTAACCAAATTACGCTTGGACTTTTTTTAAAACTTTAAAATATATGCCAAACACAAACTTTTTATTTGAACGTTTATCAAACCATACAAGTCTCGGCACAAGGACTACGTTGAACAAGTTCTTGCTGGTAAATGTAGCAAAAACTAACTTAGTGGAAGAACTGTGCAGATGTAGACTTTGGTAACAGAATTACAGTCAAATCTCCCTCTGGGTGTCATGATCACGTTCCCTCAAACACCCTGTTTTTAAATATTTGCTCTGAATCTAAGATTCAAACGTTTTCTCAAACAAATATCTGCTCTGAACTAAGATTTTTAAATATCTGCTCTGAACTAAGATTCAAAAATGTCTGAAGAGAGAACTGTCTGTCAGCTATGACATGGTGCCTTGAGTTTGAAAATATCTATATATTGTTTTGGCGGTTATTAAACTACAGCACATGGACTACAGCACATGGACTACAGCACATGGACTACAGCACATGGACTACAGCACATGGACTACAGCACATGGACTACAGCACATGGACTACAGCACATGGACTACAGCACATGGACTACAGCACATGGACTACAGCACATTAACAGGAATCACGGAAACAAAATGACATAATTAGCCCCTGATCTGTAATAAACAGAAAGGCATTTGAATGTCTAATTTTTCTGCATATCTAAGCACACCTCTTGAGCTAATCTATATCCTCCTGACTGGTGGTTATTTATATTAAAGAGGATAAATATACTTTTGTGCACCTCTGCTCAAATCTGGATAAAAGACCGAAAGGAATGTGCGTTATTCACTACATTTTAGTTATCGCTTGCTTTTTCTCTGAAGTCTACCAAGCTTGCCAGCAGGCATCCCAGCTAAGATAGTTAGACAAGATAACTACTCTTAACTTGGTTGATAGCAATTTTATGAAGTTGGCTTCAGCTGAAGCTGAATCGAGGACAAATCTTAGGGGGGACGGGGACGGGGACGGGGACGGGGACGGGGACGGGGACGGGGACGGGGACGGGGACGGGCCCTCTGTGTATAAGTCATCTGGGTGCTCATGGGTCCTTTCTGATGGAAAAGCTCAGAGTACAGACAGTTTAAGTGTTGTTTTAGACTCTCACACAGTAAATCATTTCAAACAGTTTCTTATGAACATGATTGCAGTTTGCCTGCATTGTGTGTGTAACACTGACTCTGTAAGTCGTGTGTCAGACTTTGTTCATAGAACCTGTAATATCTGCTGAGATGTTGTTCATGTATTCTAGGTTCCAGTCTGGGACTGAGGTTACTTGCTTTCTAGGCTTGTTAGTGGTAGACTGCATGAACTGTTGATGAATCAAGCCCACCAATCACCGGCTGTTCTACCAGTGGGGGCGGGCCCACCCATCCCCAGCTGCTCTACCAGTGGGGGCGGGCCCACCCATCACCAGCTGCTCTACCAATGGGACGATGTCTGTAGTGGTTCCACCCAACCGGTTGCTTCTTTATTCAAAAGGACATCATTGAATCAGATCAACTCCTCAAATTCAACCGATGAGCTCTCAAACGTTGACTCTAAATAGTCCCTAATCCTTACAGCCTCAGTAGAGAACACTGCACCCCTGTAACTACTAGACTCTATAGTCTGAACCATGTGTTTCTCTGTTTACATGTTCCTGGTAGTTGGGGGGTGACTATGTGAGAAGGGTGGGGGGGGGGTTTAGGGGGGGCCAAGCGTGAGACTTCTTTCTCAGCAGGAGCCTCCCTCATTCAAACACCCCTCCCCATCATCCTACCCCCTTTTCCCCCGGTCGGTTGTCATGGGAACGCCACAGAAGGAGTCTTTAATGAAGTTCAAACTGGTTCAGTTACCATCAGTGGAGTTCAGGGGTGTAACCTAAACAGCACACTATTCCCTTTATAGTCCACTACTTTTAACCAGAGCTCTATGGCCAGGGTGCCATTATATATTACACTACTTTTAACCAGAGCTCTATGGCCAGGGTGCCATTATATATTACACTACTTTTAACCAGAGCTCTATGGCCAGGGTGCCATTATATATTACACTACTTTTAACCAGAGCCTTATGGCCAGGGTGGCATTATATATTACACTACTTTTAACCAGAGCCTTATGGCCAGGGTGCCATTATATATTACACTACTTTTAACCAGAGCCCTATGGCCAGGGTGCCATTATATATTACACTACTTTTAACCAGAGCTCTATGGCCAGGGTGCCATTATATATTACACTACTTTTAACCAGAGCTCTATGGCCAGGGTGCCATTATATATTACACTACTTTTAACCAGAGCCCTATGTATGGCCAGGGTGCCATTATATATTACACTACTTTTAACCAGAGCCTTATGGCCAGGGTGGCATTATATATTACACTACTTTTAACCAGAGCCTTATGGCCAGGGTGCCATTATATATTACACTACTTTTAACCAGAGCCCTATGGCCAGGGTGCCATTATATATTACACTACTTTTAACCAGAGCTCTATGGCCAGGGTGCCATTATATATTACACTACTTTTAACCAGAGCTCTATGGCCAGGGTGCCATTATATATTACACTACTTTTAACCAGAGCCCTATGTATGGCCAGGGTGCCATTATATATTACACTACTTTTAACCAGAGCCCTATGTATGGCCAGGGTGCCATTATATATTACACTACTTTTAACCAGAGCCCTATGTATGGCCAGGGTGCCATTATATATTACACTACTTTTAACCAGAGCCCTATGTATGGCCAGGGTGCCATTATATATTACACTACTTTTAACCAGAGCCCTATGTATGGCCAGGGTGTCATTATATATTACACTACTTTTAACCAGAGCCCTATGTATGGCCAGGGTGCCATTATATATATTACACTACTTTTAACCAGAGCCCTATGGCCAGGGTGCCATTATATATATTACACTACTTTTAACCAGAGCCCTATGTATGGCCAGGGTGCCATTATATATTACACTACCTTTAACCAGAGCCCTATGTATGGCCAGGGTGCCATTATATATATTACACTACTTTTAACCAGAGCCCTATGGCCAGGGTGCCATTATATATTACACTCAACCCAGAGCCCTATGTATGGCCAGGGTGCCATTATATATTACACTACTTTTAACCAGAGCCTATGTATGGCCAGGGTGCCATTATATATTACACTACTTTTAACCAGAGCCTTATGTCAACCATTATATATTACACTGGTTTAACCTCCCAGTATGGCCAGGGTGTCATTATATATTACACTACTTTTAACCAGAGCCCTATGTATGGCCAGGGTGCCATTATATATTACACTACTTTTAACCAGAGCCCTATGGCCAGGGTGCCATTATATATTACACTACTTTTAACCAGAGCCCTATGTATGGCCAGGGTGCCATTATATATTACACTACTTTTAACCAGAGCCCTATGTATGGCCAGGGTGCCATTATATATTACACTACTTTTAACCAGAGCCCTATGTATGGCCAGGGTGCCATTATATATTACACTACTTTTAACCAGAGCCCTATGGCCAGGGTGCCATTATTATATATTACACTACTTTTAACCAGAGCCCTATGTATGGCCAGGGTGCCATTATATATTACACTAATTTTAACCAGAGCCCTATGTATGGCCAGGGTGCCATTATATATTACACTACTTTTAACCAGAGCCCTATGTATGGCCAGGGTGCCATTATATATTACACTACTTTTAACCAGAGCCCTATGTATGGCCAGGGTGCCATTATATATTCCACTACTTTTAACCAGAGCCCTATGTATGGCCAGGGTGCCATATGGGACTCAGCTCATGACTGTTGGGGCTCAAGCTGCTGACAAGTCCAGGCAGCACCCATCACTGTTGACACCTCTAACCCCCCCTCTCTCACCCCCTTTCTGATCCCCACCCTACAATCACCTTGTACAATCACCTCTCTGGTCCTCCCAGCTCAGTTACCTCAACCCCCTTGTTTCCCTGGTCCTCCCAGCTCAGTTACATCAACCCCCTTGTTTTTCTGGTCCTCCCAACCCAGTTACATCAACCCCCTTGTTTCTCTGGTCCTCCCAACCCAGTTACATCAACCCCTTGTTTCTCTGGTCCTCCCAACCCAGTTACATCAACCCCCTTGTTTCTCTGGTCCTCCCAACCCAGTTACATCAACCCCCTTGTTTCTCTGGTCCTCCCAACCCAGTTACATCAACCCCCTTGTTTCTCTGGTCCTCCCAGGCCAGATACATCAACCCCCTTGTTTCTCTGGTCCTCCCAGGCCAGATACATCAACCCCCTTGTTTCTCTGGTCCTCCCAGGCCAGATACCTCAACCCCCTTGTTTCTCTGGTCCTCCCAGGCCAGATACCTCAACCCCCTTGTTTCTCTGGTCCTCCCAGCTCAGTTATTTCAACCCCCTTGTTTCCCTGGTCCTCCTAGCTCAGTTACCTCAATCCCCTTGTTTCTCTGACCCTCCCAGCCCAGTTACCTCAACCCCCTTGTTTCTCTGGTCCTCCCAGCTCAGTTACATCAACCCCCTTGTTTCTCTGACCCTCCCAACCCAGTTACATTAACCCCCTTGTTTCTCTGGTCCTCCCAGCCCAGTTACATCAACCCCCTTGTTTCTCTGGTCCTCCCAGCCCAGTTACATCAACCCCTTGTTTCTCTGGCCCTCCCAGCCCAGTTACATCAACCCCTTGTTTCTCTGGCCCTCCCAGCCCAGTTACATCAACCCCCTTGTTCCTCTGGTCCTCCCAACCCAGTTACATCAACCCCTTGTTTCTCTGGTCCTCCCAGGCCAGATACCCCAACCCCCTTGTTTCTCTACTCCCCCCAGGCCAGATACCTCAACCAGGCAGGGATAGTTTTACACCTGTTAAACCCCTTTAAAAACAGCCTCCGATCACTTGGTCATAACTAACCATTGTTCTGGTGAGAAAGGGACATCTTTCATATCGGTCTGCTGTTGTAGTGAAGAGGCCTGTGTCCCAACTGATGCCATATTCCCTATGTAGTGCACTACTTTTGAACAGAGCCCTATGCGCCCCGGTCCATAGTAGCGCGGTACATAGGGAATAGGGTGTTATCTGGGAGACTCAGTTTGAATGTACGGCTGGAGTGGAGTGGTCCTCTTCTCCTCTCCGTGTTGAGTTTCTCCTTTTGTTCAGGGATCAGTGGCTGAAAGCTGCCTTTGTTTTGGTGGCCAACTCAAAGCGGGGCCCTGTCCTGTCTGTCTCTCTGTCTAGAGGATGGTTGCTGGAGGATGTTGGCTATGGTGTGTGTGTGAGATGTAGAAGAGGGGGGGCCAGTGAGTGCACGGGTTTTGTTGAGGGCAGGTGTTAAGGGACGTGATGTGTGGGTTTGGAGAAAGGTTTGTGTGTGTTTTGCGCATGTGTGTAGTCTTAACTAGAGACTGGCTAGACCAGCTGAATGCTGATGAAACTTAACCTTGCCCTGCTTGGAGAACAGGCTCGTTCAAGTGGACGACCGCTCCATTAAAACTGTGTGTGTGGGTGTGTGTGATTTGTCTTCTAACAGGGGAAGCCTGTATTCTAGCTTCATTATCAAGCCATTAGGATGATGTGTGATGACAGCCTGTAGGATGGGAGTGACTAATGAGACTGGTGTTAAAACAAGTCCACACTCAGCCTTGACTTAACACATGAGAAGGTTTGTCACAATCCCAGTGTGACCCTACTACTAGACCAGACTTTCTTTGGTCAACAAAATAAAACGTAAAGCAGATTAAACACTTAAAGTCATTTTTACATTTAAAAAAAGACCTATGTAAAATATTATGACTCTGTAAGAAACACGAGGCTGTTTACCGTCCAACGCTGGGAGTGTTTACCGTCCAACGCTGGGAGTGTTTACCGTCCAACGCTGGGAGTGTTTACCGTCCAACGCTGGGAGTGTTTACCGTCCAACGCTGGGAGTGTTTACCGTCCAACGCTGGGAGTGTTTACCGTCCAACGCTGGGAGTGTTTACCGTCCAACGCTGGGAGTGTTTACCGTCCAACGCTGGGAGTGTTTACCGTCCAACGCTGGGAGTGTTTACCGTCCAACGCTGGGAGTGTTTACCGTCCAACGCTGGGAGTGTTTACCGTCCAACGCTGGGAGTGTTTACCGTCCAACGCTGGGAGTGTTTCCTTACTTTCTTACTTCCTGATATCAAGATACTGGAAGAGTGAAAACTCCTACAGCACTGATTTGTCAAATTTAAACATTTGTTTTGCCTACTTGTTGGCTACTAATAAACACAACATTAAATACAGTTTAAGTCGGAAGATTTCATACACTTAAACATTTAACTCGTTTTTCAACCACTCCACACATTTCTTGTTAACAAACTATAGTTTTGGCGAGTCCGTTGGGACATCTACTTTGTGCATGGCACAAGTAATATTTCCAACAATTGTTTACAGATTATTTCACATATAATTCACTGTATCACATTTCTAGTGGGTCAGAAGTTTACATTCACTAAGTTGACTGTGCCTTTAAACAGCTTGGAAGATTCCAGAAAATGATGTCATGATTTTAGAAGCTTCTGATAGGCTAATTGACATCATTTGAGTCAATTGGAGGTGTACCTGTGGATGTGTTTCAAGGCCAACTTTCAAACTCAGTGCCTCTTTTGCTTGATATCATGGGAAAATCAAAAGAAATCAGCCAAGACCTCAGAAAGAAAATTGTAGACCTCCACTAGTCTGGTTCATCCTTGGGAGCAATCTTCAAACACCTGAAGGTACCACGTTCATCTGTACAAACAATAGTACGCAAGTATAAACACCATTGGACCATGCAGCCGTCATACCACTCAGGAAGGAGACGTGTTCTGTCTCCTAGAGATGAACGTACTTTGGTGCAAAATAAATTCCAGAACAACAGCAAGTGAAGATGCTGGAGGAAACCGGTACAAAAGTATCTATATCCACAGTAAAACGAGTCCTATATCAACATAAGCCGCTCAACAAGGAAGAAGCCTCTGCTCCAAAACCGTCATAAAAAAGCGAGACTACGGTTTGCAACTGTACATGTGGACAAAGATCGTACATTTTGGAGAAATGTCCTCTAGTCTGATCAAACAAAAATAGAACTGTTTGACCATCAAGACCATCGTTATGTTTGGAGGAAAAAGGGGGATGCTTGCAAGCCGAAGAACACCATCCCAACCGTGAAGCACGGGGCTGGCAGCATCATGTTGTGGGGGTGCTTTGCTGCAGGAGGCACTGGTGCACTTCACAAAATAGATGGCTACATGAGGAAGGAAAATTATGTGGATATATTGAAGCAACATCTCAAGTCATCAGTCAGGAAGTTAAAGCTTGGTCGCAAATGGGTCTTACAAAAGGACAATGACCCCAAGCATACTTCCAAAGTTGTGACAAAATGGCTTAAGGAAAACAACATCAAGGTATTGGAGTGGCCATCACAAAGATCTGACCTCAATCCTATAGAACATTTTTGGGCAGAACTGAAAAAGCGTGGGCGAGCAAGGAGGCCTTCAAACCTGACTCGGTTACACCAGCTCTGTCAGGAGGAATGGGCTAAAATTCACCCAACTTATTGTGGGAAGCTTGTGGAAGGCTACCCAAAACGTTTGACCTAAATTAAACAATTTAAAGGCAATGCTACCAAATACTAATTGAGTGTATGTAAACTTCTGACCCACTGGGAATGTGATGAAAGAAACACAAGCTGAAATAATTCATTATCTCTACTATTATTCTGACATTTCACATTCTTAAAATAAAGTGGTGATTCTAACTGACCTAAGACAGGGAATATTTACTCTGATTAAATGTCAGGAATTGTGAAACTGGGTTTAAAATATATTTGGCTAGGTTGTATGTAAAACTTCCGACTTCAACTGTATACACACATCTAACAAGTAGGCCAAATATGACAGGGTGACTCCAGGCCGGGTGACTCCAGGCCGGGTGACTCCAGACAGATATGTAAACGTCTGACTTCGATTGTATATAGCCATTCCAGAGAGGGCATGTTTTTCCCAGAAACCCCTAGACTAAATGGTCTTGTCCTGCACGGCTCTAACCAGCTCATGGGTGTGAAAGGAGTGTGTCTAAGTTGTGCACAGGACGTGTGTGTCAGAATGAGCGCTAATGTCACCCTGCAGACACAACAAATGTCACAAGTTATCTTATCTTTGTACATTTCACCTTTTTAACACACAAACAGAAGCACATTCTTTCATTATCTCTCTGTAGGTGCTCCAGATACAGCATCTCATAGAATGTCCTTACTTCCTCCTAGTTTTAGTTACTATGTTACCAGGGGGGAGAGAGACTAACATCTCAGAATGTCCTTACTTCCTCCTAGTTTTAGTTACTATGTTACCAGGAGAGAGAGACTAACATCTCATAGAATGTCCTTACTTCCTCCTAGTTTTAGTTACTATGTTACCAGGAGAGAGAGAGAGACTAACATCTCATAGAATGTCCTTACTTCCTCCTAGTTTTAGTTACTATGTTACCAGGAGAGAGAGAGACTAACATCTCATAGAATGTCCTCACTTCCTCCTAGTTTTAGTTACTATGTTACCAGGAGAGAGAGAGAGGCTAACATCTCATAGAATGTCCTTACTTCCTCCTAGTTTTAGTTACTATGTTACCAGGAGAGAGAGGCTAACATCTCATAGAATGTCCTTACTTCCTCCTAGTTTTAGTTACTATGTTACCAGGAGAGAGAGAGAGGCTAACATCTCATAGAATGTCCTTACTTCCTCCTAGTTTTAGTTACTATGTTACCAGGAGAGAGAGAGAGACTAACATCTCATAGAATGTCCTTACTTCCTCCTAGTTTTAGTTACTATGTTACCAGGAGAGAGAGAGAGACTAACATCTCATAGAATGTCCTTACTTCCTCCTAGTTTTAGTTACTATGTTACCAGGAGAGAGAGAGACTAACATCTCATAGAATGTCCTTACTTCCTCCTAGTTTTAGTTGCTATGTTACCAGGAGAGAGAGAGAGACTAACATCTCATAGAATGTCCTTACTTCCTCCTAGTTTTAGTTGCTATGTTACCAGGAGAGAGAGAGAGACTAACATCTCATAGAATGTCCTTACTTCCTCCTAGTTTTAGTTACTATGTTACCAGGAGAGAGAGACTAACATCTCATAGAATGTCCTTACTTCCTCCTAGTTTTAGTTACTATGTTAGAGAGAGAGAGACTAACATTTTGAAGAAGAGTCCAGTGGCACAGCAGTAATGGAAGTATCGTGTCTTGACACACACACACACACCTACTGAAAACAAAAGCAGATTCTTATTCCCTTAAACACACTGTCTAAATCAGGGATGGGCAACTGTAGGCCCGCGGAGGTGAACTCAGGTGGGGGTCGGGGTCTCAACTTACTGTTGACATTTAGAATAATAGAATACACAAGGTGACATTTTAGATAATTGGTTTTGCATCAGCTGTCAGCCATGTTTTTTGGGGTGGGGGTGGGTGTGGGGGGGGAGATTAGTCGCGCGCCATCTATCTAAACTTGTAGTAAGCATTAGTCTAAACGTGTAGTGAGCATGAGTCTGAACTTGTAGTAAGCATGGTTGAATTACAGACCGGGGTGGAGTCCATTGATCATCAGTTATCATATTTAAAAACTGCAAAATGTTTGCCTCCAGCCCGTAACAAAATGTGAAGAATTGTAGGAAATGAGCTGTAAAAACGGTTAATTATTCTCTGTTCCATGGCAAAATGAGTAGAATTAGGGCTGGGTGATATGATATGGCCTAGATTTGATTTAGTGACAATAATCTAATAGGGGCTTGGTGTGAGGGGATGGGCTTGGTGTGAGGGGATGGGCTTGGTGTGAGGGGAGGGGCTTGGTGTGTGTGTGTAAATCATAGAGGAAGAGGCGAAGCAAGAGGTTTTACTCCAAAATCTGTCCACAGTCACCCCAATGCATTTCTATGGGCTTGTTTTGGACCTAAGCTTGTCGCCTGCCTTTCTGCCTTTGGGACAACAATTCCCATTTTGTTAGGGCTGAGACATGAGCATCTCGTCATTTATATCGCTATCTCTGGTGTAAATGGGAAGATCCACAGAGGAGCCAAGGAGACGAGACCAAAAGGACAACATGAGAACAAGCACCTAAACGCTCAGAAACATGAAAAATACTAAACTAGATTCTTGCGATTTAGGCCTGGTTGTAACAACCACATGATGGGTGTAGGGTTTAGGCCTGGTTGTAGCAACCACATGATGGGTGTAGGGTTTAGGCCTGGTTGTAGCAACCTCATGATGGGTATAGGGTTTAGGCCTGGTTGTAGCTACCTCATGATGGGTGTAGGGTTTAGGCCTGGTTGTAGCAACCTCGTGATGGGTATAGGGTTTAGGCCTGGTTGTAGCAACCTCGTAATGGGTATAGGGTTTAGGCCTGGTTGTAGCAACCTCGTAATGGGTATAGGGACAGAGTATCATGTAGTAGCCTAAACCCTATCAATGTTATATTGAACTGGGTGAATGGAGTACGAAGTACGAATGACAGTCATCCAATATGCTGTAGTGCTCATAAAAGAGTTTAATCGTCCCTCTTCATAAACGGCACCAACCGCCTCTGATATAAACACATGTAGACAGAAAGTGGAAGCAAAGTGACCTGCAAGCTCTCACTCTGACTTCAAACTCTGATCTTGACCCAGTGCTTTCACTCTTTCTCCTCCCTGCTCCCCCCTCTCTCCCCCGCTCCCCTCCCCCTCCTCTCCCTTCCCCCCCCCCCTCTCTCTCCCCTCTCCCCGCTCCTCACCCCCCTCTCTCCCTGCTCCCCCCTCTCCCTGCTCCCCCTCTCCTCGCTCCTCTCTCTCCTCCCTGCCCCTCCCCTCTCCCTCCCCCCTCTCCTCACCGCTCCTCTCTCTCCCCCCTCCTCTCGCTCTTTCTCTCCTCCCCTTCTCCTCTCTCTCCCCTCTCCTCTATCTCCCTCTCTCCCCGCTCCTCTCTCTCCCTCTCTCCCCGCTCCTCTCTCGCTCTTTCTTTCTCTCCTCCCCTTCTCCCTCTCTCCTCCCCTACACTCTTATCTCACTTTACTGAGTGTTGTATCAGCCAACCCCAATGTGTTCTCTCAGTAGTGCCTGGTACAGATAGAAACGGGAGGAGAAGCAGAACAACTAGTAGGGGGAAAAGAGCAAGTTCAGAGAGACTGAACTGACTTGTTTGTTGACACCCTGAAGTGAAAGTAGAAGAAAAGGCCTGCGTCCCAAAAGGCACCCTATTCCCTAAATACTGTAGTGCCCTATGGGTCCTGGTCAAAAGTAGTGCACTACATAGGGAATAGGGTGCCACTAAGAAAGGCTGTCATATGATCCTAAAACCCTCTGCTCTGGAGGCTCCTGGGATACTTTACGTTTTGGAGAAGGGAAAAAACATGATGAGGTGGAAGAAAAGAGAGGAGGGGTTAGGAGAGAGGAGGAGGGGTTAGGAGAGAGGAGGAGGGGTTAGGAGAGAGGAGGAGGGGTTAGGAGAGAGGAGGAGGGGTTAGGAGAGAGGAGGAGGGGTTAGGAGAGAGGAGGAGGGGTTAGGAGAGAGGAGGAGGAGGGGTTAGGAGGAGAGGAGGAGGGGTTAGGAGAGAGGAGGAGGGGTTAGGAGAGAGGAGGAGGGGTTAGGAGAGAGGAGGGGGGGTTAGGAGAGAGGAGGGGGGACTGTGCCTCTCTTCAGTGTCCGTATTGTCGTATTCATTCTGATCTAAAATACAGAAACTGATCCTAGATCAGCACTCCTAACTCCGAGAACCTTTTGTGAATGCGGGCCCTGGTCTGTGATTGGCCGGCTACGGTAGTGTGTTAAACTACTGATGGGTCTTCTGTAAGATGTAGATGGCGATGTGTTTACGGCCTCTTTGAATGACGACAGATGTCTGACACACACACACACACACACACACACACACACACACACACACACACACACACACACACACACACACACACACACACACACACACACACACAAGGTCGATTTGATACGCTGTGTAAAGTCTGTATGCTACTGAACTCGCTGAAAGTGTCTAGTGTGTTTTTATTAACCAATGAGGTTGGAGACAAAACATTTTGTAAAGAGATGACCCTTTATTCTCTCTGCTTTCACTTCGTCTTGGAGACGGAGGCCGGATCTCATCCGGAATATAATGGTCTGAATCACTCACTTGTTAGTATTAGATAGTAGACTGTATATAGCCCCTCTACTGTGTTATATAGCCCCTCTACTGTGTTATATAGCCCCTCTACTGTGTTATATAGCCCCTCTACTGTGTTATATAGCCCTCTACTGTGTTATATAGCCCTCTACTGTGTAATATAGCCCTCTACTGTGTAATATAGCCCCTCTACTGTGTAATATAGCCCCTCTACTGTGTAATATAGCCCCTCTACTGTGTGTTATATAGCCCCTCTACTGTGTGTTATATAGCCCCTCTACTGTGTGTTATATAGCCCCTCTACTGTGTGTTATATAGCCCCTCTACTGTGTGTTATATAGCCCCTCTACTGTGTGTTATATAGCCCCTCTACTGTGTGTTATATAGCCCCTCTACTGTGTGTTATATAGCCCCTCTACTGTGTAATATAGCCCCTCTACTGTGTAATATAGCCCCTCTACTGTGTAATATAGCCCCTCTACTGTGTTATATAGCCCCTCTACTGTGTTATATAGCCCCTCTACTGTGTGTTATAAAGCCCCTCTACTGTGTGTTATATAGCCCCTCTACTGTGTGTTATATAGCCCCTCTACTGTGTAATATAGCCCCTCTACTGTGTGTTATATAGCCCCTCTACTGTGTAATATAGCCCCTCTACTGTGTGTTATATAGCCCCTCTACTGTGTGTTATATAGCCCCTCTACTGTGTAATATATAGCCCCTCTACTGTGTGTTATATAGCCCCTCTACTGTGTGTTATATAGCCCCTCTACTGTGTGTTATATAGCCCCTCTACTGTGTTTTATATAGCCCCTCTACTGTGTGTTATATAGCCCCTCTACTGTGTGTTATATAGCCCCTCTACTGTGTGTTATATAGCCCCTCTACTGTGTGTTATATAGCCCCTCTACTGTGTGTTATATAGCCCCTCTACTGTGTGTTATATAGCCCCTCTACTGTGTGTTATATAGCCCCTCTACTGTGTGTTATATAGCCCCTCTACTGTGTGTTATATAGCCCCTCTACTGTGTGTTATATAGCCCCTCTACTGTGTGTTATATAGCCCCTCTACTGTGTGTTATATAGCCCCTCTACTGTGTGTTATATAGCCCCTCTACTGTGTGTTATATAGCCCCTCTACTGTGTGTTATATAGCCCCTCTACTGTGTGTTATATAGCCCCTCTACTGTGTGTTATATAGCCCTCTACTGTGTGTTATATAGCCCCTCTACTGTGTGTTATATCCCCTCTACTGTGTGTTATATAGCCCCTCTACTGTGTGTTATATAGCCCCTCTACTGTGTGTTATATAGCCCCTCTACTGTGTGTTATATAGCCCCTCTACTGTGTGTTATATAGACCCTCTACTGTGTGTTATATAGACCCTCTACTGTGTGTTATATAGACCCTCTACTGTGTGTTATATAGACCCTCTACTGTGTGTTATATAGCCCCTCTACTGTGTGTTATATAGCCCCTCTACTGTGTGTTATATAGCCCCTCTACTGTGTGTTATATAGCCCCTCTACTGTGTGTTATATAGCCCCTCTACTGTGTGTTATATAGCCCTCTACTGTGTGTTATATAGCCCCTCTACTGTGTGTTATATAGCCCCTCTACTGTGTGTTATATAGCCCCTCTACTGTGTGTTATATAGCCCCTCTACTGTGTGTTATATAGCCCCTCTACTGTGTGTTATATAGCCCCTCTACTGTGTGTTATATAGCCCCTCTACTGTGTGTTATAGCCCCTCTACTGTGTGTTATATAGCCCCTCTACTGTGTGTTATATAGCCCCTCTACTGTGTGTTATATAGCCCCTCTACTGTGTGTTATATAGCCCCTCTACTGTGTTTATAGACTGATGGGTAATTCCACGATAACAGAATTAGGCTTAGACTCAGAATTTTCACTTTAAAAGTATGATCTTTAAAAAAATTAAAGTTGGATTGCAACGTTGAACAAACTGCACAACATATACAAGAGGACTACTTTTTAACTGTTTCCACTGAACAATTTTTTTTTTTACACAAAAACACATTTACTCTTAAAGAACAGGTTGGGTTTGCTGACAGAATGACAAGATACTAGGTCATATTTCTTCATCTTAAAGAAGGCAAATAATTTCTGCTAAAACTAAATTATAAGAGCGCTATTTTCTTGTCGTCCAACAAACGTAAACGCCTGGAGTTTACTAAACGGTATCGGGGTTTGGTACCGCTGCCTTAGTCCAATGAGGTGGAAATAGAGCTCTTTGGCCAAGCGGTGAGTTTGGTACCGCTGCTTTAGTCCAATGAGGTGGAAATAGAGCTCTTTGGCCAAGGGGTGGGTTTGGTACTTCTGCTTTAGTCCAATGAGGTGGAAATAGAGCTCTTTGGCCAAGCGGTGAGTTTGGTACAGCTGCTTTAGTCCAATGAGGTGGAAATAGAGCTCTTTGGCCAAGGGGTGGGTTTGGTACTTCTGCTTTAGTCCAATGAGGTGGAAACAGAGCTCTTTGGCCAAGCGGTGATGTTTGGTACTGCTGCTTTAGCCCAATGAGGTGGAAATAGAGCTCTTTGGCCAAGCGGTGGGTTTGGTACCGTTGCCAGTCCAATGAGGTGGAAATAGAGGTCTTTGGCCAAGCGGTGAGTTTGGTACTGCTTTTAGCCCAATGAGGTGGAAATAGAGCTCTTTGGCCAAGCGGTGAGTTTGGTACAGCTGCTTTAGTCCAATGAGGTGGAAATAGAGCTCTTTGGCCAAGCGGTGAGTTTGGACAGATTCTGTTTGAGAATGAACGCCGAACCTACTGTAAAAAATATAGTGGTGGATCTTTGATGTTTTGGGGATATATTTCTTCCATCGGTCCTGAGGCCGTTAAGGTCAACAGCATCATGACAACAGCATCATGAACTGTACCCAGTACCAGGACATTTTTGCCCCAAAAAAATCTGGTTTCCTCTGCCAGGAGAATGACAGTTGGCCGCAAGTGGATCTCCCAGCAACACAAAACCCCAAGCAACACAAAAACCCCAAGCAAGACAAAACCCCAAGAAGACAAAAACCCCAAGCAACACAAAAACCCCAAGCAACACAAAAACCCCAAGCAACACAAAAACCCCAAGCAACACAAAAACCCCAAGCAACACAAAAACCCCAAGCAACACAAAAACCCCAAGCAACACAAAAACCCCAAGCAAGACATTTTAAAATCCACAAAGAAATGAATCCACACAATTAACATTTTTGCAACGGCCGTCTCAGTCTCCAGACCTTCAGACACATTTGAAAACCTGCGGTTTGAATTGAACAAGGACAAGTTCGTAAACTCAGACCCTGAAAGAGATCAAGGTTCTGGACAGATTCTGTTTGGAGGAATGGTCGAAATAGTCTATAGGGCTCCCCAATGTGTTCTCCAATCTCAGAAAACATTTTTAGAAAAAGTGTCTGTGCCCTGATCCTCACAAAGTGAGCGATTGAAATCAAGGGAAGTGAATCTATTTGACTCCTAACTGTTTAAGTATTAGTATAAAGTAATATAATATAGCTCAGTATTTTGTATTTCTTTTATGCAGTCGTTTTTGCTCATGTTTATCAAGGGTACCAATACTTTCTGAACCCACTTTATTTCTAATACCTTTTTAAAGGCCCAGTGTAGTCAAAAACCAGATAATCCTGTGTTTTTATGAGGTTGGAAAATGTGAAAAAATTGTATAATTAACGTCCTTTTAATGTAAGAGCTGTTTGATAAGAACGCTTTACATTTCAGCCGGTCACACTGGTTGAATCGACGTTGTTTTTACATCATTTCTACAAAACAAGTTGAACCCATGTGGAATAGACATTGAATTGATGCCTGTGCCCAGTGGGTTCGCTTTAATTTGTCACCCAATTTTGATATGCTCCTATGAACTTCACATGTTGGTGCTCATGGGTCCTTTTACATGGAAATGCCCCTAACTTAACATTGAGTCAACGCCGTTGCCGGTGAGGCAGCGCCGTGCCGGTGAGGCAGCGTACAGTCTGGCCGGTGAGGCAGCGCCGTACAGCCGGTGAGGCAGCGCCGTTGCCGGGTGAGGTTGCGCCGTAGCCGGCCCTGGTCTAAAGTAGTACACTATATAGGGCCCTGGTCAACAGTAGTGGCTATAGGGCCCTGGTCAACAGTAGTGCGCTATATAGGGCCCTGGTCAACAGTAGTACGCTATATAGGGCCCTGGTCAACAGTAGTACGCTATATAGGGCCCTGGTCAACAGTAGTACGCTATATAGGGCAAGAAAGTATTTAGTCAGCCACCAACTGTGCAAGTTCTCTCACTTAAAAAGATGAGAGGCCTGTAATTTTCATCATAGGTACACTTCAACTATGACAGACAAATGGAGGAGAAAACATCCAGAAAATCACATTGTAGGAATTTTAATGAATTTATTTGCAAATTATGGTGGAAAATTGGTGTCCACTTCTATATTTACAGCCCTGTCATGTTTTCCACTGTGTGTGTCCCTGTGTTTTTAAACAGTATGTTGAGACCGTTTAGCCTGGTTTAACTGTCTGACTCACAGACCACTAACGACTGGCCTGTGGCTGAAGGGGCTCTTTGAACACATCGTTAACATGGCAGTAAACTGGCCTGTCTTGTGGCTGAAGGGGCTCTTTGAACACACCGTTAACATGGCAGTAAACTGGCCTGTCTTGTGGCTGAAGGGGCTCTTTGAACACACCGTTAACATGGCAGTAAACTGGTCTTATGTTGACTAGTTAACATCATGGAACAGCCTTGTTTCAATATATATTCACGTTCGGGCCTCTTGGCTGTGGGACCGTTTTGCTGGTTGTAGTCTGATGTTGGACCAGTGTTAGCCGCTTCAGGCTGTGTTGCTGTGGTAGATTGATTGTTGTGCTCGCTGTTCACTTTGTGCTGTGTGCTGCTGGTTGTACAGTCTGGAGGTTGTGTGTTGCTGGTTGCAGTGGTGTAAAGTACTTCAGTAAAATACTCTAAAGTACTTCAGTACTGTGGTCCTTCTGTAGCTCAGTTGGTAGAGCATGGCGCTTGTAACGCCAGGGTAGTGGGTTCGATCCCCGGGACCACCCATACGTAGAATGTATGCACACATGACTGTAAGTCGCTTTGGATAAAAGCGTCTGCTAAATGGCATATATTATTATATTATAGTAGTTTTGGGTGTATCTGTACTCGACTATTTATATTTTTGCCAACTTTTATTTCAACTATATTCCTAAATAAAATAATGTACTTCTTTACTCCAAACGTTTTCCGTGACACCCAAAAGTAGTCGTTACATTCGGACAGGAAAATGGTCCAATTCACACACTTATCAAGAGAACATCTCTACTGCCTCTGATCTGGAGGACTCACTAAACAGGGAACATCCCTGGTCATCCCTACTGCCTCTGATCTGGTGGACTCACTAAACAGAGAACATCCCTACTGCCTCTGATCTGGAGGACTCACTAAACAGAGAACATCCCTGGTCATCCCTACTGCCTCTGATCTGGTGGACTCACTAAACAGAGAACATCCCTACTGCCTCTGATCTGGAGGACTCACTAAACACCGGCTTTATTTGTAAATGATGTTGGAGTCAGGAGCCCCTGACTGTCTGTACATTTTTTACATGTTTTTTCTATCATCTCAGCAGCTTAGCCAGCAGGTCAGGCATCTGTCTTCTATAGATCCAGGTCTCCATCATCTCAGCAGCTTAGCCAGTAGGTCAGGGGGTTCCAGGCATCTGTCTCCTATAGATCCAGGTCCCTATCATCTTAGCAAGCAGGTCAGGTCAGGCATCTGTCTCCTATAGATCCAGGTCTCTATCATCTCAGCAGCTTAGCCAGCAGGTCAGGGGGTTCCAGGCATCTGTCTCCTATAGATCCAGGTCTCCATCTCAGCAGCTTAGCCAGCAGGTCAGACATCTGTCTCCTATAGATCCAGGTCCCGATCATCTCAGCAGCTTAGCCAGCAGGTCAGACATCTGTCTCCTAGGGATCCAGGTCCCTATCATCTCAGCAGCTTAGCCAGCAGGTCAGGTCAGACATCTGTCTCCTATAGATCCAGGTCTCTATCATCTCAGCACCTTAGCCAACAGGTCAGGGGGTTCCAGGCATCTGTCTCCTATAGATCCAGGTCTCTATCATCTCAGCAGCTTAGCCAGCAGGTCAGGGGGTTCCAGGCATCTGTATCCTATAGATCCAGGTCTCTATCACCTCAGCAGCTTAGCCAGCAGGTCAGACATCTGTCTCCTATAGATCCAGGTCCCGATCATCTCAGCAGCTTAGCCAGCAGGTCAGGCATCTGTCTCCTATAGATCCAGGTCTCTATCATCTCAGCACCTTAGCCAACAGGTCAGGGGGTTCCAGGCATCTGTCTCCTATAGATCCAGGTCTCTATCATCTCAGCACCTTAGCCAACAGGTCAGGGGGTTCCAGGCATCTGTCTCCTATAGATCCAGGTCCCGATCATCTCAGCAGCTTAGCCAGCAGGTCAGGCATCTGTCTCCTATAGATCCAGGTCTCTATCATCTCAGCACCTTAGCCAACAGGTCAGGGGGTTCCAGGCATCTGTCTCCTATAGATCCAGGTCCCTATCATATCAGCGACTTAGCAAGCAGGTCAGGTCAGGCATCTGTATCCTATAGATCCAGGTCTCTATCATCTCAGCACCTTAGCCAACAGGTCAGGGGGTTCCAGGCATCTGTCTCCTAGAGATCCAGGTCTCTATCATCTCAACATCTTAGCCGTCAGGTCAGGCATCTGTCTCCTATAGATCCAGGTCTCTATCATCTCAGCAGCTTAGCCAGCAGGTCAGGGGGTTCCAGGCATCTGTCTCCTAGAGATCCAGGTCTCTATCATCTCAGCACCTTAGCCAGCAGGTCAGGCATCTGTCTCCTATAGATCCAGGTCCCTATCATATCAGCGACTTAGCAAGCAGGTCAGGTCAGGCATCTGTCTCCTAGAGATCCAGGTCTCTATCATCTCAACATCTTAGCCGTCAGGTCAGGCATCTGTCTCCTATAGATCCAGGTCTCTATCATCTCAGCAGCTTAGCCAGCAGGTCAGGGGGTTCCAGGCGTCTGCCACCACTTATAATGTAGGCCTCTCACACCAGCAAATCCAGACACACACACACACACACTGTGGATCATGTCCCTTCTGTACTTTGATGCCATCGTGTTAAACTCTTCAGTCGACCACAGGGATGTCTGACCTGACCTGTGATTTTTATCTTCATGATCGTATCATATTAATGCTTAAGTACTCTTCAAATAAAGTATGACTAAATATTTAGTATTCTGTTGTTCACAGAGCGATCACAATGGGGAAAGGCTGCATGAAGGCAATCAAGTACTTCCTGTTCCTCTTCAATGTCCTCTTCTTCGTAAGTATCTTATTTCCCAGACACAGATAACATGCCTATACAGTGCAGGACCTCAGCCTCTCCTCTGAGTGGATGAAACCGTGCATGACAATTAACCGTCTGATCGATATGACATGACCGCCACAGCTCTACTGCCCTGTTGGACCGGTTTGAGGTCGAGTCGGTGGGAGGGAATGTGAACTCATCAACACACACCAACCACTCTGTCATCCTTTGTCCTCTGTTTCACTCTCTCATTCTCTGACATCATTCACTCTCGCTTTCTCTCTTTCCCTCCCTCTCTCCCTTTAGCTCTCTCTCTCTCTCTCATGCCCTCTCTGTCTCTCTCTCATGCCCTCCCTCTCTCCCTTTAGCTCTCTCTCTCTCTCTCTCATGCCCTCTCTGTCTCTCTCTCATGCCCTCCCTCTCTCCCTTTAGCTCTCTCTCTCTCTCTCTCTCTCTCTCTCTCTCTCATGCCCTCTCTGTCTCTCTCTCATGCCCTCCCTCTCTCCCTTTAGCTCTCTCTCTCTCTCATGCCCTCTCTGTCTCTCTCTCGCTCGCTCTCTCGCTCTGTTTTTGCTCTCTCTCTCATGCCCCCTCTCTCGTTCTCCCTCTTTAGCTCTCTATTGCTCTCTCTCATGCCCTCTTTCTCCCCCTCTATCTCTCCCTCTCACCCCCTCCCTCCCTCCATCCCTCACTCTCCCTGGTTTCTTCATTAGAGAGCAGATTAAGTGATTGTGGCCTGGTTACCACGGAGATACTCATCCGCTCAGTCAAAGGCTCCCACAATCCCCCCCTCTACCATCCATCATTCCCATCACTGAACAGGGTCAATTAAAAGTCTGATCCAGAGCTTAAGGCTTTTAAGTTACACTGTGAATGTATGGTGTGATCTCACTACTAACAGGACTGATGTAGAGAAACGTCACTACTAACAGGACTGATGTAGAGAAACGTCACTACTAACAGGACTGATGTAGAGAAACATCACTACTAACAGGACTGATGTAGAGAAACATCACTACTAACAGGACTGATGTAGAGAAACGTCACTACTAACAGGACCGATGTAGAGAAACGTCACTACTAACAGGACCGATGTAGAGAAACGTCACTACTAACAGGACCGATGTAGAGAAACGTCACTACTAACAGGACCGATGTAGAGAAACGTCACTACTAACAGGACCGATGTAGAGAAACGTCACTACTAACAGGACCGATGTAGAGAAACTAGAATGTAACAGGACCGATGTAGAGAAACGTCACTACTAACAGGACCGATGTAGAGAAACGTCACTACTAACAGGACCGATGTAGAGAAACGTCACTACTAACAGGACTGATGTAGAGAAACGTCACTACTAACAGGACTGATGTAGAGAAACGTCACTACTAACAGGACCGATGTAGAGAAACGTCACTACTAACAGGACCGATGTAGAGAAACGTCACTACTAACAGGACCGATGTAGAGAAACGTCACTACTAACAGGACCGATGTAGAGAAACGTCACTACTGACAGGACCGATGTAGAGAAACGTCACTACTGACAGGACCGATGTAGAGAAACGTCACTACTAACAGGACTGATGTAGAGAAACTAGAATGTAACAGGACTGATGTAGAGAAACGTCACTACTAACAGGACTGATGTAGAGAAACATCACTACTAACAGGACTGATGTAGAGAAACGTCACTACTAACAGGACCGATGTAGAGAAACTAGAATGTAACAGGACCGATGTAGAGAAACGTCACTACTAACAGGACTGATGTAGAGAAACTAGAATGTAACAGGACTGATGTAGAGAAACGTCACTACTAACAGGACTGATGTAGAGAAACATCACTACTAACAGCACTGATGTAGAGAAACGTCACTACTAACAGGACTGATGTAGAGAAACGTCACTACTAACAGGACTGATGTAGAGAAACGTCACTACTGACAGGACCGATGTAGAGAAACTAGAATGTAACAGGACCGATGTAGAGAAACGTCACTACTAACAGGACCGATGTAGAGAAACTAGAATGTAACAGGACCGATGTAGAGAAACGTCACTACTAACAGGACTGATGTAGAGAAACGTCACTACTAACAGGACTGATGTAGAGAAACGTCACTACTGACAGGACTGATGTAGAGAAACGTCACTACTGACAGGACTGATGTAGAGAAACTAGAATGTAACAGGACTGATGTAGAGAAACGTCACTACTAACAGGACCGATGTAGAGAAACGTCACTACTAACAGGACTGATGTAGAGAAACGTCACTACTAACAGGACTGATGTAGAGAAACGTCACTACTAACAGGACTGATGTAGAGAAACGTCACTACTAACAGGACTGATGTAGAGAAACGTCACTACTAACAGGACCGATGTAGAGAAACGTCACTACTGACAGGACCGATGTAGAGAAACGTCACTACTGACAGGACCGATGTAGAGAAACTAGAATGTAACAGGACTGATGTAGAGAAACGTCACTACTAACAGGACTGATGTAGAGAAACGTCACTACTAACAGGACCGATGTAGAGAAACGTCACTACTAACAGGACCGATGTAGAGAAACGTCACTACTAACAGGACCGATGTAGAGAAACGTCACTACTAACAGGACCGATGTAGAGAAACGTCACTACTAACAGGACCGATGTAGAGAAACGTCACTACTAACAGGACCGATGTAGAGAAACGTCACTACTAACAGGACCGATGTAGAGAAACGTCACTACTGACAGGACCGATGTAGAGAAACGTCACTACTGACAGGACTGATGTAGAGAAACTAGAATGTAACAGGACTGATGTAGAGAAACGTCACTACTAACAGGACTGATGTAGAGAAACGTCACTACTAACAGGACTGATGTAGAGAAACGTCACTACTAACAGGACCGATGTAGAGAAACTAGAATGTAACAGGAACGATGTAGAGAAACGTCACTACTAACAGGACTGATGTAGAGAAACTAGAATGTAACAGGACTGATGTAGAGAAACGTCACTACTAACAGGACTGATGTAGAGAAACATCACTACTAACAGGACTGATGTAGAGAAACGTCACTACTAACAGGACCGATGTAGAGAAACGTCACTACTAACAGGACCGATGTAGAGAAACGTCACTACTAACAGGACCGATGTAGAGAAACGTCACTACTAACAGGACCGATGTAGAGAAACGTCACTACTAACAGGACCGATGTAGAGAAACGTCACTACTAACAGGACTGATGTAGAGAAACTAGAATGTAACAGGACTGATGTAGAGAGACGTCACTACTAACAGGACTGATGTAGAGAAACGTCACTACTAACAGGACTGATGTAGAGAAACTAGAATGTAACAGGACTGATGTAGAGAGACGTCACTACTAACAGGACTGATGTAGAGAAACGTCACTACTAACAGGACTGATGTAGAGAAACTAGAATGTAACAGGACTGATGTAGAGAAACGTCACTACTAACAGGACTGATGTAGAGAAACGTCACTACTGACAGGACTGATGTAGAGAAACGTCACTACTGACAGGACCGATGTAGAGAAACGTCACTACTGACAGGACCGATGTAGAGAAACTAGAATGTAACAGGACCGATGTAGAGAAACGTCACTACTAACAGGACTGATGTAGAGAAACTAGAATGTAACAGGACTGATGTAGAGAAACGTCACTACTAACAGGACCGATGTAGAGAAACGTCACTACTGACAGGACTGATGTAGAGAAACTAGAATGTAACAGGACTGATGTAGAGAGACGTCACTACTAACAGGACTGATGTAGAGAAACGTCACTACTAACAGGACTGATGTAGAGAAACTAGAATGTAACAGGACTGATGTAGAGAAACGTCACTACTGACAGGACCGATGTAGAGAAACGTCACTACTGACAGGACCGATGTAGAGAAACGTCACTACTGACAGGACCGATGTAGAGAAACATCACTACTGACAGGACCGATGTAGAGAAACGTCACTACTGACAGGACCGATGTAGAGAAACGTCACTACTGACAGGACCGATGTAGAGAAACTAGAATGTAACAGGACCGATGTAGAGAAACGTCACTACTAACAGGACTGATGTAGAGAAACTAGAATGTAACAGGACTGATGTAGAGAAACGTCACTACTAACAGGACTGATGTAGAGAAACATCACTACTAACAGGACTGATGTAGAGAAACGTCACTACTAACAGGACTGATGTAGAGAAACGTCACTACTAACAGGACTGATGTAGAGAAACGTCACTACTGACAGGACCGATGTAGAGAAACTAGAATGTAACAGGACCGATGTAGAGAAACGTCACTACTAACAGGACCGATGTAGAGAAACTAGAATGTAACAGGACCGATGTAGAGAAATGTCACTATTAACAGGACTGATGTAGAGAAACGTCACTACTAACAGGACTGATGTAGAGAAACGTCACTACTGACAGGACTGATGTAGAGAAACGTCACTACTGACAGGACTGATGTAGAGAAACGTCACTACTGACAGGACTGATGTAGAGAAACTAGAATGTAACAGGACCGATGTAGAGAAACGTCACTACTAACAGGACCGATGTAGAGAAACGTCACTACTAACAGGACCGATGTAGAGAAACGTCACTACTAACAGGACCGATGTAGAGAAACTAGAATGTAACAGGACCGATGTAGAGAAACGTCACTACTAACAGGACTGATGTAGAGAAACTAGAATGTAACAGGACTGATGTAGAGAGACGTCACTACTAACAGGACTGATGTAGAGAGACGTCACTACTAACAGGACTGATGTAGAGAGACGTCACTACTAACAGGACTGATGTAGAGAAACGTCACTACTAACAGGACTGATGTAGAGAAACGTCACTACTAACAGGACTGATGTAGAGAAACTAGAATGTAACAGGACCGATGTAGAGAAACGTCACTACTAACAGGACTGATGTAGAGAAACGTCACTACTAACAGGACCGATGTAGAGAAACTAGAATGTAACAGGACCGATGTAGAGAAACGTCACTACTAACAGGACCGATGTAGAGAAACGTCACTACTAACAGGACCGATGTAGAGAAACTAGAATGTAACAGGACCGATGTAGAGAAACGTCACTACTAACAGGACTGATGTAGAGAAACGTCACTACTAACAGGACTGATGTAGAGAAACTAGAATGTAACAGGACTGATGTAGAGAAACATCACTACTAACAGGACTGATGTAGAGAAACGTCACTACTAACAGGACCGATGTAGAGAAACGTCACTACTAACAGGACCGATGTAGAGAAACGTCACTACTAACAGGACTGATGTAGAGAAACGTCACTACTAACAGGACCGATGTAGAGAAACGTCACTACTAACAGGACCGATGTAGAGAAACGTCACTACTAACAGGACCGATGTAGAGAAACGTCACTACTAACAGGACCGATGTAGAGAAACGTCACTACTAACAGGACCGATGTAGAGAAACGTCACTACTAACAGGACCGATGTAGAGAAACGTCACTACTAACAGGACTGATGTAGAGAAACGTCACTACTAACAGGACTGATGTAGAGAGACGTCACTACTAACAGGACTGATGTAGAGAAACGTCACTACTAACAGGACTGATGTAGAGAAACGTCACTACTAACAGGACTGATGTAGAGAAACGTCACTACTAACAGGACCGATGTAGAGAAACGTCACTACTAACAGGACCGATGTAGAGAAACATCACTACTAACAGGACTGATGTAGAGAAACGTCACTACTAACAGGACCGATGTAGAGAAACGTCACTACTAACAGGACCGATGTAGAGAAACGTCACTACTAACAGGACCGATGTAGAGAAACGTCACTACTAACAGGACCGATGTAGAGAAACGTCACTACTAACAGGACCGATGTAGAGAAACGTCACTACTAACAGGACCGATGTAGAGAAACGTCACTACTAACAGGACCGATGTAGAGAAACGTCACTACTAACAGGACCGATGTAGAGAAACGTCACTACTAACAGGACTGATGTAGAGAGACGTCACTACTAACAGGACTGATGTAGAGAGACGTCACTACTAACAGGACTGATGTAGAGAAACGTCACTACTAACAGGACTGATGTAGAGAAACGTCACTACTAACAGGACTGATGTAGAGAAACGTCACTACTAACAGGACTGATGTAGAGAAACGTCACTACTGACAGGACTGATGTAGAGAAACGTCACTACTGACAGGACTGATGTAGAGAGACGTCACTACTGACAGGACTGATGTAGAGAGACGTCACTACTGACAGGACTGATGTAGAGAAACGTCACTACTGACAGGACTGATGTAGAGAAACGTCACTACTAACAGGACTGATGTAGAGAAACGTCACTACTAACAGGACTGATGTAGAGAAACGTCACTACTAACAGGACTGATGTAGAGAAACTAGAATGTAACAAGACTGATGTAGAGAAACGTCACTACTAACAGGACTGATGTAGAGAAACGTCACTACTAACAGGACTGATGTAGAGAAACGTCACTACTAACAGGACTGATGTAGAGAAACTAGAATGTAACAAGACTGATGTAGAGAAACGTCACTACTAACAGGACTGATGTAGAGAAACGTCACTACTAACAGGACTGATGTAGAGAAACTAGAATGTAACAGGACTGATGTAGAGAAACTAGAATGTAACAAGACTGATGTAGAGAAACGTCACTACTAACAGGACTGATGTAGAGAGACATCACTACTAACAGGACTGATGTAGAGAGACATCACTACTAACAGGACTGATGTAGAGAGACATCACTACTAACAGGACTGATGTAGAGAGACATCACTACTAACAGGACTGATGTAGAGAGACATCACTACTAACAGGACTGATGTAGAGAGACGTCACTACTAACAGGACTGATGTAGAGAAACTAGAATGTAACAGGACCGATGTAGAGAAACGTCACTACTAACAGGACTGATGTAGATAGACATCACTACTAACAGGACTGATGTAGATAAACATCACTACTAACAGGACTGATGTAGAGAAACGTCACTACTAACAGGACTGATGTAGAGAAACTAGAATGTAACAGGACTGATGTAGAGAAACTAGAATGTAACAAGACTGATGTAGAGAAACGTCACTATTAACAGGACTGATGTAGAGAAACATCACTACTAACAGGACTGATGTAGAGAAACATCACTACTAACAGGACTGATGTAGAGAAACGTCACTACTAACAGGACTGATGTAGAGAAACGTCACTACTAACAGGACTGATGTAGAGAAACGTCACTACTAACAGGACTGATGTAGAGAAACTAGAATGTAACAGGACTGATGTAGAGAAACTAGAATGTAACAAGACTGATGTAGAGAAACGTCACTATTAACAGGACTGATGTAGAGAAACATCACTACTAACAGGACTGATGTAGAGGAACGTCACTACTAACAGGACTGATGTAGAGAAACGTCACTACTAACAGGACTGATGTAGATGGTTGTCTATGGAACATTACTCCTGGCCAACAGCACCCAAAGACTCATTTACAGAACTTAGTTTAGTCTTATTTACCATGTTGTACTGACTCTCTCTGTCTCTCTCTGACTCTCTCTGTCTCTCTCTGTCTCTCTCTGTCTCTCTCTGTCTCTCTCTGTCTCTCTCTGTCTCTCTCTGTCTCTCTCTGTCTCTGTCTGTCTCTGTCTGTCTCTGTCTGTCTCTGTCTCTCTCCCCCTCTCTCCCCCTCTGCAGCTGTTTGGCGCCCTCATCATGGGGTTCGGACTGTGGGTCCTTCTGGACAATGAGAGCTTCATGGTCATCCTGCGTAAGTTTATCAAACTATACATGCTAATGTGGCAGTCATTTCACCAGAGGAATGACAGTAATGTGGCTGTCATTTCACCAGAGGAATGACAGTAATGTGGCTGTCATTTCACCAGAGGAATGACAGTAATGTGGCTGTCATTTCACCAGAGGAATGACGGTAATGTGGCTGTCATTTCACCAGAGGAATGACTGTAATGTGGCTGTCATTTCACCAGAGGAATGGCGGTAATGTGGCTGTCATTTCACCAAAGGAATTTTTATTTTTTTATTTCACCTTTATTTAACCAGGTAGGCTAGTTGAGAACAGGTTCTCATTTGCAACTGTGACCTGGCCAAGACAAAGCATAGCAGTGTGAACAGACAACACAGAGTTACACATGGAGTAAACAATTAACAAGTCAATAACACAGAGAAAAAAAGGGGAGTCTATATACAATGTGTGCAAAAAGCATGAGGAGGTAGGCAAATAATTACAATATTGCAGATTAACACTGGAGTGATAAATGATCAAATGATCATGTACAGGTAGAGATATTGGTGTGCAAAAGAGCAGAAAAGTAAATAAATAAACTGTGGGGATGAGGTAGGTGAAAATGGGTGTGCTATTTACCAATAGATTATGTACAGCTGCAGCGATCGGTTAGCTGCTCAGCTAGCTGATGTTTGAAGTTGGTGAGGGAGATAAAAGTCTCCAACTTCAGCGATTTTTGCAATTCGTTCCAGTCACAGGCAGCGGAGTACTGGAACGAAAGGCGGCCGAATGAGGTGTTGGCTTTAGGGATGATCAATGAGATACACCTGCTGGAGTGCGTGCTACGGATGGGTGTTGACATCGTGACCAGTGAGCTGAGATAAGGCGGAGCTTTGCCTAGCATGGCCTTGTAGATGACCTGAAGCCAGTGGGTCTGGCGACGAATATGTAGCGAGGGCCAGCCGACTAGAGCATACAAGTCGCAGTGGTGGGTAGTATAAGGTGCTTTAGTGACAAAACGGATGGCACTGTGATGAACTGCATCCAGTTTGCTGAGTAGAGTGTTGGAAGCAATTTTGTAGATGACGTCGCCGAAGTCGAGGATCGGTAGGATAGTCAGTTTTACTAGGGTAAGCTTGGCAGTGTGAGTGAAGGAGGCTTTGTTGCGGAATAGAAAGCCGATTCTTGATTTGATTTTCGATTGGAGATGTTTGATGTGAGTCTGGAAGGAGAGTTTGCAGTCTAGCCAGACACCTAGGTACTTATAGGTGTCCACATATTCAAGGTCGGAACCATCCAGGGTGGTGATGCTAGTCGGGCGTGCGGGTGCAGGCAGCGATCGGTTGAAAAGCATGCATTTGGTTTTACTAGCATTTAAGAGCAGTTGGAGGCCACGGAAGGAGTGTTGTATGGCATTGAAGCTCGATTGGAGGTTAGATAGCACAGTGTCCAATGACGGGCCGAAAGTGTATACAATGGTGTCGTCTGCGTAGAGGTGGATCAGGGAATCGCCCGCAGCAAGAGCAACATCATTGATATATACAGAGAAAAGAGTCGGCCCGAGAATTGAACCCTGTGGCACCCCCACAGAGACTGCCAGAGGACCGGACAACATGCCCTCCGATTTGACACACTGAACTCTGTCTGCAAAGTAATTGGTGAACCAGGCAAGGCAGTCGTCCGAAAAACCGAGGCTACTGAGTCTGCCGATAAGAATATGGTGATTGACAGAGTCGAAAGCCTTGGCAAGGTCGATGAAGACGGCTGCACAGTACTGTCTTTTATCGATGGCGGTTATGATGTCGTTTAGTACCTTGAGTGTGGCTGAGGTGCACCGGCTCGGAAACCAGATTGCATAGCGGAGAAGGTACGGTGGGATTCGAGATGGTCAGTCACCTGTTTGTTGACTTGGTTTTCGAAGACCTTAGATGGGCAGGGCAGGATGGATATAGGTCTGTAACAGTTTGGGTCCAGGGTGTCACCCCTTTGAAGAGGGGATGACTGCGGCAGCTTTCCAGTCCTTGGGGATCTCAGACGATATGAAAGAGGTTGAACAGGCTGGTAAATAGGGGTTGCGACAATGGCGGCGGATAGTTTCAGAAATAGAGGGTCCAGATTGTCAAGCCCAGCTGATTTATACGGGTCCAGGTTTTGCAGCTCTTTCAGAACATCTGCTATCTGGATTTGGGTAAAGGAGAACCTGGAGAGGCTTGGGCGAGGAGCTGCGGGGGGGCCGGGGCTGTTGGCCGAGGTAGGAGTAGCCAGGCGGAAGGCATGGCCAGCCGTTGAGAAATGCTTGTTGAAGTTTTCGATAATCATGGATTTGTCGGTGGTGACCGTGTTCCCTAGCCTCAGTGCAGTGGGCAGCTGGGAGGAGGTGCTCTTGTTCTCTATGGACTTCACAGTGTCCCAGAACTTTTTGGAGTTGGAGCTACAGGATGCAAACTTCTGCCTGAAGAAGCTGGCCTTAGCTTTCCTGACTTCCCTGAACAGTTGCATATCGCGGGGACTGTTCGATGCTATTGCAGTCCGCCACAGGATGTTTTTGTGCTGGTCGGGGGCAGTCAGGTCTGGAGTGAACCAAGGGCTGTATCTGTTCTTAGTTCTGCATTTTTTGAACGGAGCATGCTTATCTAAAATGGTGAGGAAGTTACTCTTAAAGAATGACCAGGCATCCTCAACTGACGGGATGAGGTCAATGTCCTTCCAGGATACCTGGGCCAGGTCGATTTAGAAAGGCCTGCTCACAGAAGTGTTTTAGGGAGCGTTTGACAGTAATGTCAATGATAATGAATGATAATGATAGTAATGTGGCTGTCATTTCACCAGAGGAATGACAGTAATGTGGCTGTCATTTCACCAGAGGAATGACAGTAATGTGGCAGTCATTTCACCAGAGGAAAGACAGTAATGTGGCAGTCATTTCACCAGAGGAAAGACAGTAATGTGGCAGTCATTTCACCAGAGGAATGATAATGATAGCAATAGTTCATACCCATCTATTCCTCTGTTTTATATTATAATGCAGCCGTGATGGCGAGTGGGGACGCAGACCCTGATGAGTCTTCTGTTACTTCTGTTACATTGTTTACTTTGCCTGCACTGCTCCATTGTTGATACAATGTATCATTTCATCTGTTATAACCAAGAGCACAGACCAGTCTGAGTTGACTTTATGTTGATACAATGTATCTGTTATAACCAAGAGCACAGACCAGTCTGAGTTGACTTTATGTTGATACAATGTATCATTTCATCTGTTATAACCAAGAGCACAGACCAGTCTGAGTTGACTTTATGTTGATACAATGTATCATCTGTTATAACCAAGAGCACAGACCAGTCTGAGTTGACTTTGCAAGTTCTTTATTATGAAGCCAAGATTGATGGGCCGGCAGGGTAGCCTAGTGGTTAGAGCGTTGGACTAGTAACCAGGCAGGGTAGCCTAGTGGTTGGACTAGAAACCAGAAGGTTACAAGTTCAACTCCCCGAGCTGACAAGGTACAAATCTGTCGTTCTGCCCCTGAACAGGCAGTTAACCCACTGTTCCTTGGCCGTCATTGTAAATGAGAATTTGTTCTTAACGGACTTGCCTAGTTAAATAAAGGTAAAATATATATATTAAATAAAATAAAGGTAAAAATACAAAGAATAATGGGGGGAAAAACTTTGGAGTACTTTAAATGGAATTATCGGTAGAATTCAACTCCATCTTTCACCCAATCAGATGGCTTTATTCATCACAAAACCATTTGATGTTGGCAATTTATTTGATTGATTACTTCATTGGCAAAGTGGGTTAGGCAGGAAATGCCAACAACGAACAGTGAGCAATTGTATTCATGCATTAAAATATATAATAATGAAAGAGAAGCATTTCAAGTTGGAATTCTGTCAAGTTAGTGTGGCAGAGGTGGAACAATTGTTGTTAACGAACCAATAATGACAAACCTCCTGGCATCGACAACTAAGATGGAAAGCTACTGAGGATGGTAGCTGACGCTACAGCCACTCCTATCTGTCATATTTTTAATCTGAGCCTAAGAGGAAAGTCTTTGTCCTCAGGCCTGGAGGGAAGCCAAAGTCATTCCACTACCCAGGAGTGGTAAAGCTGCCTTTACTGGTTCTAACAGCAGACCTATAAACTTGCTACCAGCTCTTAGCAAACTGTTGGAAAAA
Organism: Oncorhynchus gorbuscha; assembly: GCF_021184085.1. NCBI lineage: Eukaryota > Metazoa > Chordata > Actinopteri > Salmoniformes > Salmonidae > Oncorhynchus > Oncorhynchus gorbuscha. Next base: position 78,808 of record NW_025745829.1, read on the forward strand.
ATGGTGTTCGATCAAGTACAATGCTATTTCTCTGTAAACAAATGAACAGCAGACTTTCTGCATGCTTATAGAGAAGGGCACTCAACATGTACTGCACTGACACACATGACTGATGATTGGTTGAACGAAATGGATATTTAGTTAGATTGTGGGAGCTGTACTGTTAGATTTCAGTGCAGCCTTTGATATTATTGACCATAACCTGTTGTTCAAAAAACATGTGTTATGACTTTTCAACCTCAGCTCTGAATCCACGATATGGCAATCTATCTAATAGAACTCAGGGGTTTATTTTAGTGGAAGCTTCTCTAATGTCAAACATGTAAAGTTTGGTGTACCGCAGGGCAGCTCTCTAAGCCCTCTACCCTTTTCTATATTACCAGAAGTAACCTTTTATTTCTGTCTACTGGGATTTGTGCGCATTTGATCAAATTTCACAAAACCACGTTGCGGGCCGTTTTAAACTAATCCCGGGTTGCTAATTATTGGTTTGGTAACAAACAACGTCATGTTACCTAGCTAGCTAACAACCTGGTCACTTCACACTAGGTTTAGGCACATCTGATTGGCCCAGGAAGAAAGGAAAAGGGTTTGCTCCTCGTGAGATGTGATTCCAAGGTAGGATTCATGTAGGCCTAATGGGAGACTAAACTATATAGGATTCATATAGGCCTAATGGCAGACTAAACTATATAGGATTCATACCCTCCCACCACCGTTCCCTCCCCTCACCACCGTTCATTCCCCCCAGCACCGTTCACTCCCCCCAACGTTAGAGAGGTCTGTTCTCAAGCTGTTACAACGTTAGAGAGGAGAGGGATCTGTTCTCTAGCGAGGAGAGGGATCTGTTCTCTGGCGAGGAGAGGGGTCTGTTCTCTGGCGAGGAGAGGGGTCTGTTCTCTGGCGAGGAGAGGGGTCTGTTCTCTGGCGAGGAGAGGGGTCTGTTCTCTGGCGAGGAGAGGGGTCTGTTCTCTGGCGAGGAGAGGGGTCTGTTCTCTGGCGAGGAGAGGGGTCTGTTCTCTGGCGAGGAGAGGGGTCTGTTCTCTGGCGAGGAGAGGGGTCTGTTCTCTGGCGAGGAGAGGGGTCTGTTCTCTGGCGAGGAGAGGGGTCTGTTCTCTAGATGTTCCAACGTTAGGGTAACGGTAACGAGGAGAGGGATCTGTTCTCTAGATGTTCCAACGTTAGAGTAACGGTAACGAGGAGAGGGATCTGTTCTCTAGCGAGGAGAGGGATCTGTTCTCTAGCGAGGAGAGGGATCTGTTCTCTAGATGTTCCAACGTTAGAGTAACGGTAACAGGGATCTGTTCTCTAGATGTTCCAACGTTAGAGGAGAGGGATCTGTTCTCTAGATGTTCCAATGTTAGAGGAGAGATCTGTTCCAACGTTAGAGAGGGATCTGTTCTCTAGCTGTTCCAAAGTTAGAGGAGAGGGATCTGTTCTCTAGCGAGGAGAGGGATCTGTTCTCTAGATGTTCCAACGTTAGAGTAACGGTAACGAGGACAGTGATCTGTTCTCTAGATGTTCCAACGTTAGAGGACAGTGATCTGTTCTCTAGATGTTCCAACGTTAGAGGACAGTGATCTGTTCTCTAGATGTTCCAACGTTAGAGGACAGTGATCTGTTCTCTAGATGTTCCAACGTTAGAGGAGAGAGCTGTTCTCTAGATGTTCCAACGTTAGAGGAGAGAGGGATCTGTTCTCTGATGTTCCAACATTAGAGGAGAGAGGGATCTGTTCTCTGATGTTCCAACGTTAGAGGAGAGAGGGATCTGTTCTTTGATGTTCCAACGTTAGAGGAGAGAGGATCTGTTCTCTGATGTTCCAACGTTAGAGGAGAGAGGGATCTGTTCTCTGATGTTCCAACGTTAGAGGAGAGAGGGATCTGTTCTCTGATGTTCCAACGTTAGAGGAGAGAGGATCTGTTCTCTGATGTTCCAACGTTAGAGGAGAGAGGGATCTGTTCTCTGATGTTCCAACGTTAGAGGAGAGAGGGATCTGTTCTCTAGCTGTTCCAACGTTAGAGGAGAGAGGGATCTGTTCTCTAGCTGTTCCAACGTTAGAGGAGAGAGGGATCTGTTCTCTAGCTGTTCCAACGTTAGAGGAGAGAGGGATCTGTTCTCTAGCTGTTCCAACGTTAGAGGAGAGAGGGATCTGTTCTCTAGCTGTTCCAACGTTAGAGTAACGGTAGTGAGGAGAGGGATCTGTTCTCTAGATGTTCCAACGTTAGAGTAACGGTAACGAGGAGAGGGATCTGTTCTCTAGATGTTCCAACGTTAGAGTAACGGTAACGAGGAGAGGGATCTGTTCTCTAGATGTTCCAACGTTAGAGGAGAGGGATCTGTTCTCTAGATGTTCCAACGTTAGAGGAGAGAGATCTGTTCTCTAGATGTTCCAACGTTAGAGAAGAGAGATCTGTTCTCTAGATGTTCCAACGTTAGAGGAGAGGGATCTGTTCTCTAGCGAGGAGAGGGATCTGTTCTCTAGATGTTCCAACGTTAGAGTAACGGTAACGAGGACAGTGATCTGTTCTCTAGATGTTCCAACGTTAGAGGAGAGAGATCTGTTCTCTAGATGGTCCAACGTTAGAGGAGAGAGGGATCTGTTCTCTAGATGTTCCAACGTTAGAGGAGAGGATCTGTTCTCTAGCGAGGAGAGGGATCTGTTCTCTAGATGTTCCAACGTTAGAGTAACGGTAACAGGGATCTGTTCTCTAGATGTTCCAACGTTAGAGGAGAGAGGGATCTGTTCTCTAGATGTTCCAACGTTAGAGGAGAGAGGGATCTGTTCTCTAGATGTTCCAATGTTAGAGGAGAGATCTGTTCCAACGTTAGAGAGGGATCTGTTCTCTAGCTGTTCCAACGTTAGAGTAACGGTAGTGAGGAGAGGGATCTGTTCTCTAGATGTTCAAACGTTAGAGGAGAGAGATCTGTTCTCTAGATGTTCCAACGTTAGAGGAGAGAGATCTGTTCTCTAGATGTTCCAACGTTAGAGGAGAGGGATCTGTTCTCTAGCGAGGAGAGGGATCTGTTCTCTAGATGTTCCAACGTTAGAGGAGAGAGATCTGTTCTCTAGATGGTCCAACGTTAGAGGAGAGAGGGATCTGTTCTCTGATGTTCCAACGTTAGAGTAACGGTAACGAGGAGAGGGATCTGTTCTCTAGATGTTCCAACGTTAGAGTAACGGTAACGAGGAGAGGGATCTGTTCTCTAGATGTTCCAACGTTAGAGGAGAGGGATCTGTTCTCTAGATGTTCCAACATTAGAGGAGAGAGGGATCTGTTCTCTAGATGTTCCAACGTTAGAGGAGAGAGGGATCTGTTCTTTGATGTTCCAACGTTAGAGGAGAGAGGGATCTGTTCTCTGATGTTCCAACGTTAGAGGAGAGAGGGATCTGTTCTCTGATGTTCCAACGTTAGAGGAGAGAGGGATCTGTTCTCTGATGTTCCAACGTTAGAGGAGAGAGGGATCTGTTCTCTGATGTTCCAACGTTAGAGGAGAGAGGGATCTGTTCTCTGATGTTCCAACGTTAGAGGAGAGAGGGATCTGTTCTCTAGCTGTTCCAACGTTAGAGGAGAGAGGGATCTGTTCTCTAGCTGTTCCAACGTTAGAGTAACGGTAGTGAGGAGAGGGATCTGTTCTCTAGATGTTCCAACGTTAGAGTAACGGTAACGAGGAGAGGGATCTGTTCTCTAGATGTTCCAACGTTAGAGTAACGGTAACGAGGAGAGGGATCTGTTCTCTAGCTGTTCCAACGTTAGAGGAGAGAGATCTGTTCTCTAGATGTTCCAACGTTAGAGAGGGATCTGTTCTCTAGATGTTCCAACGTTAGTAATGAGGAGAGGGATCTGTGATGTGCTGCAAGGTCTGTCTCTAATAATCAGAGACATGTCTGGTTAAACTGCTTTTGCTGGGAATGAGGGTTCCCATCCAGCGGTTTACATATTCCTTCAGTAATATTGCCACAGTCATCCCGCTTAGAATAAGAAGAATAAGAAATCAGCCAGCATGGCATTATTGAACTTCCTGTATTCCACATTGGTCACACGCTAGAGTATAGCGCCAACCAACCACAACTATTTCATCACAGCATTAAATAGGATACTGTTTTTTCTGTGTATTTAGTTCGTTTTGTCTCTATGACCTATTATATATAATATAATTATACATGTGGCCATGTTTCACATCTTGCATAAGCATTTCACTGTACTGCGCTGACACTGCGCTGACAAAGAAACACTTTGATTTGCACAACGTGCCAGATGTTTCTGCCATTATAGTGAAAACCTCTGGGGATCTCAGGAGCTCGTCTCTGTCTCCAAGGATGATGTCTCCTAAACTAAATACTTGAGTTGAGGTTGAACTGTCCGTTCTTTCTCTCTCTGTGTCTCAGTGGTGGTTTTCTGGGCTTTGTAGAAAGTCTGGGCCTCCGTGATGGCACACGTCTGGTTCCAGACCTCGAGTGATCCACAGAAACACGCTTCTCTCTTTCCTTTGCAAGCCTCAGAATGTTTGGCAGTTACACACACACACACATACACACTAAGAACAGTGTCCTCAGAGTAACATATATCATTCCTCCTGTTGCCAGACATAATCTATGTCCCAAATTGCACCATGTTCCCTATATAGTGCACAATATTTTACGTTTTTTAGGTGGACTTTTTTGGTCCAAAGTAGTGCACTATATCGGGAAAAGTGTGCCATTTGAAATGCAGACCTACTCTCTCTCTGGCTCCAGTGGACTTTTAGTTTTTTATAGAAGCCAGAATTCCCAGACCTGTTTCCATGAACAGATATGCTGGTTTGAGATCAGGTCTCCTTTTGGCTTTGTGGGGATGAATTGCCTTATAGGAAGATGTCTGTCTGTCTGTCTGTCTGTCTGTCTGTCTGTCTGTCTGTCTGTCTGTCTGTCTGTCTGTCTGTCTGTCTGTCTGTCTGTCTGTCTGTCTGTCTGTCTGTCTGTCTGTCTGTCTGTCTGTCTGTCTGTCTGTCTGTCTGTCTGTCTGTCTGTCTGTCTGTCTGTCTGTCTGTCTGTCTGTCTGTCTGTCTGTCTGTCTGTCTGTCTGTCTGTCTGTCTGTCTGTCTGTCTGTCTGTCTGTCTGTCTGTCTGTCTGTCTGTCTGTCTGTCTGTCTGTCTGTCTGTCTGTCTGTCTGTCTGTCTGTCTGTCTGTCTGTCTGTCTGTCTGTCTGTCTGTCTGTCTGTCTGTCTGTCTGTCTGTCTGTCTGTCTGTCTGTCTGTCTGTCTGTCTGTCTGTCTGTCTGTCTGTCTGTCTGTCTGTCTGTCTGTCTGTCTGTCTGTCTGTCTGTCTGTCTGTCTGTCTGTCTGTCTGTCTGTCTGTCTGTCTGTCTGTCTGTCTGTCTGTCTGTCTGTCTGTCTGTCTGTCTGTCTGTCTGTCTGTCTGTCTGTCTGTCTGTCTGTCTGTCTGTCTGTCTGTCTGTCTGTCTGTCTGTCTGTCTGTCTGTCTGTCTGTCTGTCTGTCTGTCTGTCTGTCTGTCTGTCTGTCTGTCTGTCTGTCTGTCTGTCTGTCTGTCTGTCTGTCTGTCTGTCTGTCTGTCTGTCTGTCTGTCTGTCTGTCTGTCTGTCTGTCTGTCTGTCTGTCTGTCTGTCTGTCTGTCTGTCTGTCTGTCTGTCTGTCTGTCTGTCTGTCTGTCTGTCTGTCTGTCTGTCTGTCTGTCTGTCTGTCTGTCTGTCTGTCTGTCTGTCTGTCTGTCTGTCTGTCTGTCTGTCTGTCTGTCTGTCTGTCTGTCTGTCTGTCTGTCTGTCTGTCTGTCTGTCTGTCTGTCTGTCTGTCTGTCTGTCTGTCTGTCTGTCTGTCTGTCTGTCTGTCTGTCTGTCTGTCTGTCTGTCTGTCTGTCTGTCTGTCTGTCTGTCTGTCTGTCTGTCTGTCTGTCTGTCTGTCTGTCTGTCTGTCTGTCTGTCTGTCTGTCTGTCTGTCTGTCTGTCTGTCTGTCTGTCTGTCTGTCTGTCTGTCTGTCTGTCTGTCTGTCTGTCTGTCTGTCTGTCTGTCTGTCTGTCTGTCTGTCTGTCTGTCTGTCTGTCTGTCTGTCTGTCTGTCTGTCTGTCTGTCTGTCTGTCTGTCTGTCTGTCTGTCTGTCTGTCTGTCTGTCTGTCTGTCTGTCTGTCTGTCTGTCTGTCTGTCTGTCTGTCTGTCTGTCTGTCTGTCTGTCTGTCTGTCTGTCTGTCTGTCTGTCTGTCTGTCTGTCTGTCTGTCTGTCTGTCTGTCTGTCTGTCTGTCTGTCTGTCTGTCTGTCTGTCTGTCTGTCTGTCTGTCTGTCTGTCTGTCTGTCTGTCTGTCTGTCTGTCTGTCTGTCTGTCTGTCTGTCTGTCTGTCTGTCTGTCTGTCTGTCTGTCTGTCTGTCTGTCTGTCTGTCTGTCTGTCTGTCTGTCTGTCTGTCTGTCTGTCTGTCTGTCTGTCTGTCTGTCTGTCTGTCTGAACAGGCCTCAGTCTGTCTGTCTGTCTGAACAGGCCTCAGTCTGTCTGTCTGTCTGAACAGGCCTCAGTCTGTCTGTCTGTCTGAACAGGCCTCAGTCTGTCTGTCTGTCTGAACAGGCCTCAGTCTGTCTGTCTGTCTGTCTGTCTGTCTGTCTGTCTGTCTGTCTGAACAGGCCTCAGTCTGTCTGTCTGTCTGTCTGTCTGTCTGTCTGTCTGTCTGTCTGTCTGTCTGAACAGGCCTCAGTCTGTCTGTCTGTCTGTCTGTCTGTCTGTCTGTCTGAACAGGCCTCAGTCTGTCTGTCTGTCTGTCTGTCTGTCTGTCTGTCTGAACAGGCCTCAGTCTGTCTGTCTGTCTGTCTGTCTGTCTGTCTGTCTGTCTGTCTGAACAGGCCTCAGTCTGTCTGTCTGAACAGGCCTCAGTCTGTCTGTCTGTCTGTCTGTCTGTCTGTCTGTCTGTCTGTCTGTCTGTCTGTCTGTCTGTCTGTCTGTCTGTCTGAACAGGCCTCAGTCTGTCTGTCTGTCTGTCTGTCTGTCTGTCTGTCTGTCTGAACAGGCCTCAGTCTGTCTGTCTGTCTGTCTGTCTGTCTGTCTGTCTGTCTGAACAGGCCTCAGTCTGTCTGTCTGTCTGTCTGTCTGTCTGTCTGTCTGTCTGAACAGGCCTCAGTCTGTCTGTCTGTCTGTCTGTCTGTCTGTCTGTCTGTCTGAACAGGCCTCAGTCTGTCTGTCTGTCTGTCTGTCTGTCTGTCTGTCTGTCTGAACAGGCCTCAGTCTGTCTGTCTGTCTGTCTGTCTGTCTGAACAGGCCTCAGTCTGTCTGTCTGTCTGTCTGTCTGTCTGTCTGTCTGTCTGTCTGAACAGGCCTCAGTCTGTCTGTCTGTCTGTCTGTCTGTCTGTCTGTCTGTCTGAACAGGCCTCAGTCTGTCTGTCTGTCTGTCTGAACAGGCCTCAGTCTGTCTGTCTGTCTGTCTGTCTGTCTGTCTGTCTGTCTGAACAGGCCTCAGTCTGTCTGTCTGTCTGTCTGTCTGTCTGTCTGTCTGTCTGAACAGGCCTCAGTCTGTCTGTCTGTCTGTCTGTCTGTCTGTCTGTCTGTCTGAACAGGCCTCAGTCTGTCTGTCTGTCTGTCTGTCTGTCTGTCTGTCTGTCTGAACAGGCCTCAGTCTGTCTGTCTGTCTGTCTGTCTGTCTGAACAGGCCTCAGTCTGTCTGTCTGTCTGTCTGTCTGTCTGTCTGTCTGTCTGTCTGAACAGGCCTCAGTCTGTCTGTCTGTCTGTCTGTCTGTCTGTCTGTCTGTCTGAACAGGCCTCAGTCTGTCTGTCTGTCTGTCTGTCTGTCTGTCTGTCTGTCTGAACAGGCCTCAGTCTGTCTGTCTGTCTGTCTGTCTGTCTGTCTGTCTGTCTGAACAGGCCTCAGTCTGTCTGTCTGTCTGTCTGTCTGTCTGTCTGTCTGTCTGAACAGGCCTCAGTCTGTCTGTCTGTCTGTCTGTCTGTCTGTCTGTCTGTCTGAACAGGCCTCAGTCTGTCTGTCTGTCTGTCTGTCTGTCTGTCTGTCTGTCTGAACAGGCCTCAGTCTGTCTGTCTGTCTGTCTGTCTGTCTGTCTGTCTGAACAGGCCTCAGTCTGTCGTAGGTGTGCTAACATGCTAGCCTATATATGGTTTGTTTCTCTCTACAGAAGAGTCCTCCACAGCGCTGAAGATAGCTTCCTACATCCTGATAGGTGTCGGTGGTCTCTCCATGTTGATGGGCTTCCTGGGTTGCCTGGGGGCTATCTACGAGATCCGCTGTCTGCTGGGCCTGGTGAGCGCACACACACACGCAGGCACACTGGACTGCCTGGTCTGACTCTCAGTCAGTGGTGCACAAATCTAAAGTGAAAACCATCTTTAAAACATTGCTGGCATCTCCAAAATCTACACTATAAAACATTAGGAACCCCTGCTGTATAAAACATTAGGAACACCTGCTCTTTCCATGACACAGACTGACCAGGTGAATCCAGGTGAAAGATATGATCCCTTATTGATGTCTCTTGTTAGATCCACTTCAAATCAGTGTAGATGAAGGAGAGGAGACGGGTTAAAGAAGGATTTTTAAGCCTTGAGACATGGATTGTGTATGTGTGCCATTCAGAGGGTGAATAGGCAAGACAAAATATAGAAGTGCCTTTGAACGGGGTATGTCAAGAACTGCAACGATGCTGGGTTTTCCACACAACAGTTTCCTGTGTGTATCAAGAACGGTCCACCACCCAAAGGACATCCAGCCAATTTGACACAACTGTGGGAAGCATTGGAGTCAACATGGACCAGCATCCCTGTGGAAGGCTTTCGACACCTTGTAGAGACCCTGTGGAAGGCTTTCAACACCTTGTAGAGACCCTGTGGAAGACCCTGTTGAAGGCTTTCAACACCTTGTAGAGAACCTGTGGAATGCTTTCAACACCTTGTAGAGACCCTGTGGAAGGCTTTCAACACCTTGTAGAGACCCTGTGGAAGGCTTTCAACACCTTGTAGAGACCCTGTGGAAGGCTTTCAACACCTTGTAGAGACCCTGTGGAAGGCTTTCAACACCTTGTAGAGTCCCTGTGGAAGGCGTTCAACACCTTGTAGATTCCACGCTCTGATCTCAAGTTGAGGCTGTTATGAGGACAAAAAGGGGCCGCAACTCAATATTATGAAGATGTTCCTTTAGTCCACTCAGTGTATGCTAGTGTGAATGCATTACAAACTACTGCTACTGTACAGGGAGGAGTCGCTCACAAAGCCCCGTGGCTGTTCCAGTTGGATATTGTAGCAACAGAAAGCCCCGTGGCTGTTCCAGTTGGATATTGTAGCAACAGAAAGCCCCGTGGCTGTTCCAGTGGATATTGTAGCAACAGAAAGCCCCGTGGCTGTTCCAGTGGATATTGTAGCAACAGAAAGCCCCGTGGCTGTTCCAGTGGATATTGTAGCAACAGAAAGCCCCGTGGCTGTTCCAGTGGATATTGTAGCAACAGAAAGCCCCGTGGCTGTTCCAGTGGATATTGTAGCAACAGAAAGCCCCGTGGCTGTTCCAGTGGATATTGTAGCAGCGTCTAGGAGATGATGTGGAAGTTCACGTCCTAGTCAATTATTTACATACATAGTTGAATACATAATGCATTTCTATTTGAAGGCAAGGTGGTGTTGCTGTCTGAACGATGCTGCAGGGGATGATGTTTGTGTGGATGTGTTTATGCATTGTTATGATCGACTTTTGCCACGGTGATGTCATCTCATATATCCCATGATCCTCTCTTCCTCCCCAGTACTTCACCTGCCTGCTGCTGATTCTGATTGGTCAGGTGGCAGCCGGTGTACTCATCTACTTCCAGAAGGACCTGGTGAGTGATGTCACTTCCTGTTTACACCGGTTGTTGGTAGAGTTCAGGAAAGGGAAATGTCAGAAAAGTGTGTAATTTTGTAATTTAGCAGACACACTTATCCACTGTGACTTACAGGAGCAATTAGGGCTAAGTGCCTTGCTTAAGGGCACATGAGCAGATTTTTCAACTAGTCAGCTCGGGGATTCGAACCAGCAATATTTTGGTTACTGGCCCAAAGCTCTTAACTGCTGCTGCTCTTAACCACTACACATTTACATTTACATTTAAGTAATTTAGCAGACGCTCTTATCCAGAGCGACTTACAAATTTGTGTGTACCTGAACATTCCAGAATGTTACAGAATGTTGAACCCGCCTGAACACAACCTGTTCTGTAGAAAATGACTCACCCTTCACCCTTGAGACAACACCTTGTTCTGAGACTGATTACACCTTATTACTTTCAGTCAGAACACGCTACCAAAAGCTGTGTTAATGCTTTCTACAGGACCAGAATAACATTCTATAGGACCAGAACAACATTCTATAGGACCAGAACAACATTCTACTGGACCAGAACAACAATCTATAGGACCAGAACAACAATCTATAGGACCAGAACAACATTCTATAGGACCAGAACAACATTATATAGGACCAGAACAACATTATATAGGACCAGAACAACATTCTATAGGACCAGAACAACATTATATAGGACCAGAACAACATTATATAGGACCAGAACAACATTATATAGGACCAGAACAACATTATATAGGACCAGAACAACATATACATTCTATAGGACCAGAACAACATTCTATAGGACCAGAACAACATTATATAGGACCAGAACAACATTATATAGGACCAGAACAACATTATATAGGACCAGAACAACATTCTATAGGACCAGAACAACATTCTATAGGACCAGAACAACATTATATAGGACCAGAACAACATTATATAGGACCAGAACAACATTCTATAGGACCAGAACAACATTATATAGGACCAGAACAACATTATATAGGACCAGAACAACATTATATAGGACCAGAACAACAATCTATAGGACCAGAACAACATTCTATAGGACCAGAACAACATTCTATAGGACCAGAACAACATTCTATAGGACCAGAACAACATATACATTCTACTGGACCAGAACAACATTATATAGGACCAGAACAACATTCTATAGGACCAGAACAACAATCTATATAGGACCAGAACAACATTATATAGGACCAGAACAACATTATATAGGACCAGAACAACATTATATAGGAACGGAACAACATTCTACTGGACCGGAACAACATTCTACTGGACCAGAAAAGCATATACATTCTATAGGACCAGAACAACATTCTATAGGACCAGAACAACATTCTATAGGACCAGAACAACAATCTATATAGGACCAGAACAACATTATATAGGACCAGAACAACATTATATAGGACCAGAACAACATTATATAGGAACGGAACAACATTCTACTGGACCAGAACAACATTCTACTGGACCAGAAAAGCATATACATTCTATAGGACCAGAACAACAATCTATATAGGACCAGAACAACATTCTACTGGACCAGAACAACATTCTACTGGACCAGAACAACATATACATTCTATAGGACCAGAACAACATTATATAGGACCAGAACAACATTCTACTGGACCAGAAAAGCATATACATTCTATAGGACCAGAACAACATTCTATAGGACCAGAACAACATTCTACTGGACCAGAAAAGCATATACATTATATAGGACCAGAACAACATTCTATAGGACCAGAACAACATATATAGGACCAGAACAACATTATATAGGACCAGAACAACAATCTATATAGGACCAGAACAACAATCTATATAGGACCAGAACAACATTATATAGGACCAGAACAACATTCTACTGGACCAGAAAAGCATATACATTCTATAGGACCAGAACAACATTCTACTGGACCAGAACAACATGTATAATAATAGGGAAGACATCAAAATGAAATAACACATATGGAACTAGGCACTAGTGTCGTGGTGGTGATTATTGTTTAAGGAGGCCTTGGCCCCAGAGGCCCCAGGAGGACCAGAGGAAAGCCTGGCCAGGTGTGTGTCTGTCAGTGAGAGGAAGTAAGCAGAGGGGTCAGAGAGAGAGAGGTGTGTGTCGGTGAGGAGAGGGGTCAGAGAGAGGTGTGTGTCGGTGAGGAGAGGGGTCAGAGAGAGAGAGGGGTCAGAGAGAGGGTGACTGCTGCTCGTAGGAACACACTCACAGCAGCTGGAGAGATGTGTGAACACAGATGTGGATAATTGGAGAAACACACACACACACACACACACACACACACACACACACACACACACACCTTCTATAACTTTCTAGCTGGTTTGGAATGACCTAGCAGATTGTAGCAGAAGATATAAACTTGTAATGGAACAGAACCCATCCTGGCTGGATAGTTTGGCTTGGTTCAGCCACCTCAACAACACACACACACACACACACACACACACACACACACTGCCTGTCTCTCCCAGTGGACCTGAAGGGAAACATCTGACTAGGAAACGCCGTAAAGCTGAAGTCCACCTCTCAGACTCAAATATTGTGTGAGTCCCAAATGGCACCCTCTTCCCTCTATAGTGCACTACTTAGGGAGGAGGATGCCATTTGGGACAGCCATATATATTATCCCTGATGTATCCCTGAAGTACTGCACTATATAGGGAGGAGGGTGCTGTTTGGGACAGCCATAGATATTATCCCTGATGTACTGCACTATATAGGGAGGAGGGTGCTGTTTGGGACAGCCATAGATATTATCCCTGAAGTAGTACACTACTTAGGGAAGAGGGTGCTGTTTGGGACAGCCATATATATTATCCCTGAAGTAGTGCACTATATAGGGAAGAGGGTGCTGTTTGGGACAGCCATAGATATTATCCCTGAAGTAGTACACTACTTAGGGAAGAGGGTGCTGTTTGGGACAGCCATAGATAGTATCCCTGAAGTAGTACACTACTTAGGGAAGAGGGTGCTGTTTGGGACAGCCATAGATAGTATCCCTGAAGCTTCCTGCTTTTTGGATCTGAAATGGAACCAAGTCTGGATCTAACATTTAACATTCATTTTTAAATTTTATTTCACCTTTATTTAACCAGGTAGGCCAGGTCACCTTTATTTAACCGGGTAGGCCAGGTCACCTTTATTTAACCGGGTAGGCCAGGTCACCTTTATTTAACCGGGTAGGCCAGGTCACCTTTATTTAACCGGGTAGGCCAGGTCACCTTTATTTAACCGGGTAGACCAGATCACCTTTATTTAACCGGGTAGACCAGGTCACCTTTATTTAACCGGGTAGGCCAGGTCACCTTTATTTAACCGGGTAGGCCAGGTCACCTTTATTTAACCGGGTAGGCCAGGTCACCTTTATTTAACCGGGTAGGCCAGGTCACCTTTATTTAACCGGGTAGGCCAGGTCACCTTTATTTAACCGGGTAGGCCAGGTCACCTTTATTTAACCGGGTAGACCAGATCACCTTTATTTAACCGGGTAGACCAGGTGAGAACAAGTTCTCATTTACAACTGCAACATGGCCAAGATAAAGCAAAGCAGTGCGACACAAACAACAACACAGAGTTACACATGGAGTAAACAAACATACAGTCAATAACACAATAGAAAAGTCTATATACAGTGTGTGTAAATGAGGTAAGGCAATACAATAGTTCACAGTGGCAAAGTAATTACAATTTAGCAATTAAACACTGGAGTGATATATGTGCAGATGATGAATGTTCAAGTAGAGATACTGGGGTGCAAAGGAGCAAAAATAAATATATATAATAACGGTATGGGGATGAGGTAGTTGGGTGGGCTGTTTACAGATGGGCTGTGTACAGTGATCTGTGAGCTGCTCTGACAGCCGATGCTTAAAGTGAGGGAGATTTGCGTCTCCAGCTTCAGGGATTTAGGTAGGTAGGAAGGGAGATATGATCCTCCCCTACCACCACGCTGAGGCCTCTCCCTACCACCACGCTGAGGCCTCTCCCTACCACCACGCTGAGGCCTCTCCCTACCACCACGCTGAGGCCTCTCCCTACCACCACGCTGAGGCCTCTCCCTACCACCACGCTGAGGCCTCTCCCTACCACCACGCTGAGGCCTCTCCCTACCACCACGCTGAGGCCTCTCCCTACCACCACGCTGAGGCCTCTCCCTACCACCACGCTGAGGCCTCTCCCTACCACCACGCTGAGGCCTCTCCCTACCACCACGCTGAGGCCTCTCCCTACCACCACGCTGAGGCCTCTCCCTACCACCACGCTGAGGCCTCTCCCTACCACCACGCTGAGGCCTCTCCCTACCACCACGCTGAGGCCTCTCCCTACCACCACGCTGAGGCCTCTCCCTACCACCACGCTGAGGCCTCTCCCTACCACCACGCTGAGGCCTCTCCCTACCACCACGCTGAGGCCTCTCCCTACCACCACGCTGAGGCCTCTCCCTACCACCACGCTGAGGCCTCTCCCTACCACCACGCTGAGGCCTCTCCCTACCACCACGCTGAGGCCTCTCCCTACCACCACGCTGAGGCCTCTCCCTACCACCACGCTGAGGCCTCTCCCTACCACCACGCTGAGGCCTCTCCCTACCACCACGCTGAGGCCTCTCCCTACCACCACGCTGAGGCCTCTCCCTACCACCACGCTGAGGCCTCTCCCTACCACCACGCTGAGGCCTCTCCCTACCACCACGCTGAGGCCTCTCCCTACCACCACGCTGAGGCCTCTCCCTACCACCACGCTGAGGCCTCTCCCTACCACCACGCTGAGGCCTCTCCCTACCACCACGCTGAGGCCTCTCCCTACCACCACGCTGAGGCCTCTCCCTACCACCACGCTGAGGCCTCTCCCTACCACCACGCTGAGGCCTCTCCCTACCACCACGCTGAGGCCTCTCCCTACCACCACGCTGAGGCCTCTCCCTACCACCACGCTGAGGCCTCTCCCTACCACCACGCTGAGGCCTCTCCCTACCACCACGCTGAGGCCTCTCCCTACCACCACGCTGAGGCCTCTCCCTACCACCACGCTGAGGCCTCTCCCTACCACCACGCTGAGGCCTCTCCCTACCACCACGCTGAGGCCTCTCCCTACCACCACGCTGAGGCCTCTCCAGATGTGCGTCTCCAGCTTCAGTTATTTTTCAGCATCAGCCGGTGGCTGCAGCCTCTCTGCCAGATGGACAAGACTGGACATGTTGCTGCTTCAGTACTTTAAACAATATCTGATTTCTCAGTAATACTCTGTTCACTATAACTAAGCATTTCAACACAACAGACATGTCCAAATCATGTAGCTAACCACGCTGGGCCTGTCGCTGGGCCTGTCGCTGGGCCTGTCGCTGGGCCTGTCGCTGGGCCTGTCGCTGGGCCTGTCGCTGGGCCTGTCGCTGGGCCTGTCGCTGGGCCTGTCGCTGGGCCTGTCGCTGGGCCTGTCGCTGGGCCTGTCGTTGAGCAGGAGGTGAGGATATAGGAAGTGAGGAGATGGGAAGCGAGGAATGTTGGAAAGGCTCATTGAGAGAGCACATGTCTCACCATAGGAAGACAAGCCAGGTCTCCCTTCTGACCTCAATGAAAGGCTCATTGAGAGAGCACATGTCTCACCATAGGAAGACATGCCAGGTCTCCCTTCTGACCTCAATGAGACTTCCTGGTTCAATAAAGGTTCAAAACAAAACCATCGAACTTCCTGTCGTTCTGCTCTTTAACGACACACACCTGAAAGCTTTTAGGGTGGCAGAAAAAAACTCATGGAGCCCTTTTCCTGATACAGTGGTACTACTATTCACTGGAGCCCTATTCCCTATATAGTGCACTACTTTTGACTGGAGCCCTATACACCCTTGTTAAAAGTAGTGCACTATAAACGGAATAGGGTGCCATTTGGGGGAGAGAGAGCCTCTTTATTTGCCCTGATTCAACAGAGAAGGAAAGGGGAGGGGTCAGAGATGAGTGGCAGGGGTCAGAGATGAGTGGCAGGGGTCAGAGATGAGTGGCAGGGGTCAGAGATGAGTGGCAGGGGTCAGAGATGAGTGGCAGGGGTCAGAGATGAGTGGCAGGGGTCAGAGATGAGTGGCAGGGGTCAGAGATGAGTGGCAGGGGTCAGAGATGAGTGGCAGGGGTCAGAGATGAGTGGCAGGGGTCAGAGATGAGTGGCAGGGGTCAGAGATGAGTGGGAGGGGTCAGAGATGAGTGGGAGGGGTCAGAGATGAGTGGGAGGGGTCAGAGATGAGTGGGAGGGGTCAGAGATGAGTGGGAGCTGTAACATCTACACATTACAAAACAATACTAGTTTTCAATAGTCAGGGATATTTTTCTACAGGAATTTACTCCGATTTATTCAACTGATTTGTGTGTCTAGTTCTGGGCATTGTATTTTCTCTCCAGGTTTTGTGTTTGTGTTTAGAAACTTTTAGAGTAGTTTAGAAATCAACACTGGCTGTCTGATTTGACTAATTGAAGGACTGGTTTACTGACTGGTTTCCCCCCTTCTGTCTGTCTGTCTGTCTCTGTCTGTCTGTCTCTGTCTGTCTGTCTCTGTCTGTCTGTCTCTGTCTGTCTGTCTCTGTCTGTCTGTCTCTGTCTGTCTGTCTCTGTCTGTCTCTTTGTCTCTGTCTGTCTCTTTGTCTCTGTCTGTCTCTTTCTCTCTGTCTGTCTCTTTCTCTCTGTCTGTCTCTTTCTCTCTGTCTGTCTCTTTCTCTCTGTCTGTCTCTTTCTCTCTGTCTGTCTCTTTCTCTCTGTCTGTCTCTTTCTCTCTGTCTGTCTCTTTCTCTCTGTCTGTCTCTTTCTCTCTGTCTGTCTCTTTCTCTCTGTCTGTCTCTTTCTCTCTGTCTCAGCTAAATAAGGAGATGTCCAACATCGTGACCCAGATCCTGAGCAACTACCCTGGGAAGAACAGCACCACCGAGCAGGCCTGGGATTACATACAGAGGACGGTGAGAGGAGAGATCTAGGATCATCTTCCCTTAACTCTAACCATTTTGAACTACGAGGGGGGGGGGTATTTTGACTTGCAAAGGAGGTCAATTCCAACCAGTTCAAAAGTCACCACACCCGTCGACCAAAAAAGGTTTAACAGGACCTGTAGTTTTTACGGTAAAGTGGCAAGTGGTGTAAAATATATTAAAATACAATGAATCTTAACCATTCAATTGAAAATAATTGTCAGTTAGTGAAGTGAAACAAACCGTCTGATGTAAGGAGTCTAGGGTGTGAGTCTAGGGTGTGAGTCTAGGGTGTGAGTCTAGGGTGTGAGTCTAGGGTGTGAGTCTAGGGTGTGAGTCTAGGGTGTGAGTCTAGGGTGTGAGTCTAGGGTGTGAGTCTAGGGTGTGAGTCTAGGGTGTGAGTCTAGGGTGTGAGTCTAGGGTGTGAGGCTGGGGTGTGAGGCTGGGGTGTGAGGCTGGGGTGTGAGGCTGGGGTGTGAGGCTGGGGTGTGAGGCTGGGGTGTGAGGCTGGGGTGTGAGGCTGGGGTGTGAGGCTGGGGTGTGAGGCTCTGTACAGACATTAGTCTTGTCGTAAAATACATTTAGATGGATTGTTCAGAGGAGCCAAACCACAGCTGTTAGAATGGGAAAGGGAAAAGTGATTTCAAATAAAGGAAGTGGAGAACTCCCTCTCTTAGCTCCTTGTAAACGCCTTCAGCAGCTTCAACATTGTCCTAAGTTCATTGTAAAACGATACTTACAGTACAGGGTTGCTAGTCAGCGTTGATCTATCTGAAAACGACTGGACTTCTTGGGGTTCCCCTCTCATTCTCTCTCTGGACATGTTTCCTCTCTATTATTGTCTACCTTTAATCACTCTCCTCTCCCCCACTTTCCCCCCCTCTCTCCCCCTCTCTCGCTCTCTCTCCCCCTCTCTCGCTCTCTCTCCCCCTCTCTCGCTCTCTCTCCCCCTCTCTCGCTCTCTCTCCCCTCTCTCGCTCTCTCTCCCCCTCTCTCGCTCTCTCTCCCCCTCTCTCGCTCTCTCTCCCCCTCTCTCGCTCTCTCTCCCCCTCTCTCGCTCTCTCTCCCCTCTCTCGCTCTCTCTCCCCCTCTCTCGCTCTCTCTCCCCTCTCTCGCTCTCTCTCCCCCTCTCTCCCCTCTCTCCCCCTCTCTCGCTCTCTCTCCCTCTCTCGCTCTCTCTCGCTCTCTCGCTCTCTCTCGCTCTCTCTCGCTCTCTCTCGCTCTCTCTCCCCCTCTCGCTCTCTCTCCTTCCCTCCGTCCATCCCCCTCTCCAGATGGAGTGTTGTGGATGGAGTGGTCGTATGGACTGGCATGGTAATGCTGTCGTAGTGAACAGTTCCCAGCTGTTGTTCCCGTGTTCCTGTCAGAATGTGTCTCTGGTTGAGGGTAACTCCTCCTCCGACAGTGGTTTCTGTGAGGCGCAGTCACTTGATTGGCCCGTCTACGACAGGGTAAGAACTCTTCATATATTAGTTGATTGATTGGTTGATTGGTTGATTGATTGAGAGAACACTCCTACATTAGAGGCTTGTCATTGTGCTACACGTGTATCAGTATTCCATGGAAGTCTGTTCCATTGAAATATGGTCAGTGTTTGACTCCATCACTGAGATACTTACAACATGAACATCACTCAACACCACCCTCATCTGTTAATATATTGAACTGTGTTTAATTACGTCTCTGTCTCTGTGTCTGTCTCTGTGTCTGTCTCTGTGTCTGTCTCTGTGTCTGTCTCTGTGTCTGTCTCTGTGTCTGTCTCTGTGTCTGTCTCTGTGTCTGTCTCTGTGTCTGTCTCTGTGTCTGTCTCTGTGTCTGTCTCTGTGTCTGTCTCTGTGTCTGTCTCTGTGTCTGTCTCTGTGTCTGTCTCTGTGTCTGTCTCTGTGTCTGTCTCTGTGTCTGTCTCTGTGTCTGTCTCTGTGTCTGTCTCTGTGTCTGTCTCTGTGTCTGTCTCTGTGTCTGTCTCTGTGTCTGTCTCTGTGTCTGTCTCTGTGTCTGTCGCTCTCTCTGTCTTGTCTGTCGCTCTCTCTGTCTTGTCTGTCGCTCTCTCTGTCTTGTCTGTCGCTCTCTCTGTCTTGTCTGTCGCTCTCTCTGTCTTGTCTGTCGCTCTCTCTGTCTCGTCTGTCGCTCTCTCTGTCTTGTCTGTCGCTGTCTTGTCTGTCGCTGTCTTGTCTGTCGCTGTCTTGTCTGTCGCTCTCTCTGTCTTGTCTGTCCCTTAGGGCTGTAACTCCAGTGTAGAGAGCTGGCTGTTTGCCAATGTTGGAGTGATCCTAGGGGTCTGCCTGGGAGTGGCTGTCATCGAGGTAAAGAACAACAAATACATTCTATAGAACCAGAACAACATTCTATAGGACCAGAACAACATTCTATAGGACCAGAACAACTAATACATTCTACTGGACCAGAACAACATTCTATAGGACCAGAACAACATTCTATAGGACCAGAACAACATTCTATAGGACCAGAACAACATTCTATAGGACCAGAACAACTAATACATTCTACTGGACCAGAACAACATTCTTTAGGACCAGAACAACTAATACATTCTATAGGACTAGAACAACATTCTATAGGACCAGAACAACTAATACATTCTATAGGACCAGAACAACATTCTATAGGACCAGAACAACATTCTATAGGACCAGAACAACATTCTATAGGACCAGAACAACATTCTATTGGACCAGAACAACATTCTATTGGACCAGAACAACATTCTATAGGACCAGAACAACATTCTATAGGACCAGAACAACATTCTATAGGACCAGAACAACATTCTATAGGACCAGAACAACATATACATTCTATAGGCCCAGAACAACATATACATTCTATAGGACCAGAACAACATATACATTCTATAGGACCAGAACAACATTCTACTGGACCAGAACAACATTCTACTGGACCAGAACAACATTCTACTGGACCAGAACAACATTCTATAGGACCAGAACAACATTCTATAGGACCAGAACAACATATACATTCTATAGGACCAGAACAACATTCTACTAGACCAGAACAACATTCTATAGGACCAGAACAACATATACATTCTATAGGACCAGAACAACATTCTATAGGACCAGAACAACATATACATTCTATAGGACCAGAACAACATTCTACTAGACCAGAACAACATTCTATAGGACCAGAACACCATATACATTCTATAGGACCAGAACAACATTCTATAGGACCAGAACAACATTATATAGGACCAGAACAACATTCTATAGGACCAGAACAACATATACATTCTATAGGACCAGAACAACATTCTACTAGACCAGAACAACATTCTATAGGACCAGAACAACATATACATTCTATAGGACCAGAACAACATTATATAGGACCAGAACAACATTATATAGGACCAGAACAACATTATATAGGACCAGAACAACATTATATAGGACCAGAACAACATTATATAGGACCAGAACAACATTATATAGGACCAGAACAACATTATATAGGACCAGAACAACATTATATAGGACCAGAACAACATTATATAGGACCAGAACAACATTATATAGGACCAGAACAACATTATATAGGACCAGAACAACATTATATAGGACCAGAACAACATTATATAGGACCAGAACAACATTATATAGGAACGGAACAACATTATATAGGAACGGAACAACATTCTATAGGACCAGAACAACATTCTATAGGACCAGAACAACATATACATTCTATAGGACCAGAACAACATTCTATAGGACCAGAACAACATATACATTCTATAGGACCAGAACAACATTCTATAGGACCAGAACAACATATACATTCTATAGGACCAGAACAACATTATATAGGACCAGAACAACATATACATTATATAGGACCAGAACAACATATACATTATATAGGACCAGAACAACATTCTATAGGACCAGAACAACATATACATTCTATAGGACCAGAACAACATATACATTCTATAGGACCAGAACAACATTCTATAGGACCAGAACAACATATACATTCTATAGGACCAGAACAACATTCTATAGGACCAGAACAACATATACATTCTATAGGACCAGAACAACATTATATAGGACCAGAACAACATATACATTATATAGGACCAGAACAACATATACATTATATAGGACCAGAACAACATTCTATAGGACCAGAACAACATATACATTCTATAGGACCAGAACAACATTCTATAGGACCAGAACAACATTCTATAGGACCAGAACAACATTCTATAGGACCAGAACAACATTCTATAGGACCAGAACAACATTCTATAGGACCAGAACAACATTCTATAGGACCAGAACAACATTCTATAGGACCAGAACAACATTCTATAGGACCAGAACAACATTCTATAGGACCAGAACAACATTCTATAGGACCAGAACAACATTCTATAGGACCAGAACAACATTCTATAGGACCAGAACAACATACATTCTATAGGACCAGAACAACATACATTCTATAGGACCAGAACAACATTCTATAGGACCAGAACAACATACATTCTATAGGACCAGAACAACATATACATTCTATAGGACCAGAACAACATATACATTCTATAGGACCAGAACAACATTCTATAGGACCAGAACAACATATACATTCTATAGGACCAGAACAACATTCTATAGGACCAGAACAACATTCTATAGGACCAGAACAACATTCTATAGGACCAGAACAACATACATTCTATAGGACCAGAACAACATATACATTCTATAGGACCAGAACAACATTCTATAGGACCAGAACAACATATACATTCTATAAGACCAGAACAACATATACATTCTATAGGACCAGAACAACATTCTATAGGACCAGAACAACATTCTATAGGACCAGAACAACATATACATTCTATAGGACCAGAACAACATATACATTCTATAGGACCAGAACAACATATACATTCTACTGGACCAGAACAACATATACATTCTATAGGACCAGAACAACATTCTATAGGACCAGAACAACATTCTATAGGACCAGAACAACATATACATTCTATAGGACCAGAACAACATTCTATAGGACCAGAACAACATTCTATAGGACCAGAACAACATATACATTCTATAGGACCAGAACAACATTCTATAGGACCAGAACAACATTCTATAGGACCAGAACAACATATACATTATATAGGACCAGAACAACATTATATAGGACCAGAACAACATTATATAGGACCAGAACAACATTCTATAGGACCAGAACAACATTATATAGGACCAGAACAACATTATATAGGACCAGAACAACATTCTACTAGACCAGAACAACATTCTATAGGACCAGAACAACATATACATTCTATAGGACCAGAACAACATTCTATAGGACCGGAACAACATTCTATAGGACCGGAACAACATTCTATAGGACCAGAACAACATTCTATAGGACCAGAACAACATTCTATAGGACCAGAACAACATATACATTATATAGGACCAGAACAACATTATATAGGACCAGAACAACATTCTATAGGACCAGAACAACATTATATAGGACCAGAACAACATTCTATAGGACCAGAACAACATATACATTCTATAGGACCAGAACAACATATACATTCTATAGGACCAGAACAACATATACATTCTATAGGACCAGAACAACATATACATTCTACTGGACCAGAACAACATATACATTCTATAGGACCAGAACAACATTCTATAGGACCAGAACAACATTCTATAGGACCAGAACAACATATACATTCTATAGGACCAGAACAACATTCTATAGGACCAGAACAACATTCTATAGGACCAGAACAACATTCTATAGGACCAGAACAACATTCTATAGGACCAGAACAACATATACATTATATAGGACCAGAACAACATTATATAGGACCAGAACAACATTCTATAGGACCAGAACAACATTATATAGGACCAGAACAACATTATATAGGACCAGAACAACATTATATAGGACCAGAACAACATTCTACTAGACCAGAACAACATATACATTCTATAGGACCAGAACAACATTCTATAGGACCAGAACAACATTCTATAGGACCGGAACAACATTCTATAGGACCAGAACAACATTCTATAGGACCAGAACAACATTCTATAGGACCAGAACAACATATACATTATATAGGACCAGAACAACATTATATAGGACCAGAACAACATTATATAGGACCAGAACAACATTCTATAGGACCAGAACAACATTATATAGGACCAGAACAACATTATATAGGACCAGAACAACATTCTACTAGACCAGAACAACATTCTATAGGACCAGAACAACATATACATTCTATAGGACCAGAACAACATTCTATAGGACCAGAACAACATTCTATAGGACCGGAACAACATTCTATAGGACCGGAACAACATTCTATAGGACCGAACAACATTCTATAGGACCGAACAACATTCTATAGGACCGAACAACATTCTATAGGACCGAACAACATTCTATAGGACCGAACAACATTCTATAGGACCGAACAACATTCTATAGGACCGAACAACATTCTACTGGACCGAACAACATTCTACTGGACCGAACAACATTCTACTGGACCGAACAACATTCTACTGGACCGAACAACATTCTACTGGACCGAACAACATTCTACTGGACCGAACAACATTCTACTGGACCGGAACAACTAATACATTCTACTGGACCGAACAACTAATACATTCTACTGGACCGGAACAACTAATACATTCTACTGGACCGAACAACTAATACATTCTACTGGACCGGAACAACATGTACATTCTACTGGACCGGAACAACATGTACATTCTACTGGACCGGAACAACATGTACATTCTACTGGACCGGAACAACATGTACATTCTACAGGATCAGAACAACATGTACATTCTACAGGATCAGAACAACATGTACATTCTATAGGATCAGAACAACATGTACATTCTATAGGATCAGAACAACATGTACATTCGATAGGACCAGAACAACATGTACATTCGATAGGACCAGAACAACATGTACATTCGATAGGACCAGAACAACATGTACATTCGATAGGACCAGAACAACATGTACATTCGATAGGACCAGAACAACATGTACATTCGATAGGACCAGAACAACATGTACATTCGATAGGACCAGAACAACATATACATTCTACTGGACCAGAACAACATTCTATAGGACCAGAACAACATATACATTCTACTGGACCAGAACAACATATACATTCTACTGGACCAGAACAACATATACATTCTACTGGACCAGAACAACATATACATTCTACTGGACCAGAACAACATTCTATAGGACCAGAACAACATATACATTCTACTGGACCAGAACAACATATACATTCTATAGAATCTGTCAGGCAGGTCTCTCAGCCAGACAGATATTTATCATTAAGAGGAATAAATGCCCGTCAGAAACAGCTTCTGACCTCTGACTTAATCCACGTGACTTCCAACACAGCAGCTCTTGTTTTTCAATGTATATAGACACTTCCTGCTACAGGAGCATACATTGATCACAGCTATTGAGAGAACCCTCCTGAGAGGCTTTAGATGTAGTGATGCTGTTAACCTGACCTCTAACCTCTGACCTCTACCCTCTGATTTCTACAGCTCCTGGGTATGATCCTGTCCATAGGGCTGTGTAAGAGCGTACACACTGAGGATTACACCAAAGTGCCAAAGTACTGAAGATGATGACGACACACACACACACACACACACACACACACACACACACACACACACACACACACACACACACACACACACACACACACACACACACACACACACACACACACACACACACACACACACACACACACACACACACACACACACACACACGCGTTCGGTGCAGATGTTTATTTGCTTTCATTTTTTTTGTTTAATTTTTGTTTTGTTTTTGTTAGTATTTTTTGGGGGGGAGGCACTTGTCTTTTCTCTCAGTCCAGTTTCCATCGGAGCACTTTAGAGACTGTAGTTATGGATTAGAGAGGAAGACGAGAGCAGACCGGGTCACAGAGACAACAGGAAAGAGAGATGTGGAGAAAGTGAGGACAGAGAAGACGAGGATGTGGAAAGAGATGGAGGGTCGTCTCCTACCCTCGGCAGATGCAGTCTACCACATCCTTGACTTCTGGGGAAAGATCCATTTTATCATGAGGAATCAATCATGATCGCCATTGTTTGTCAGCTCTCACAGGGTCCAATCCTAACTTCAGATATGCATGGGTAACTTTCATGAATTTAAAAATGTAAAAATTTGAGATTTTCGATTAGAGAATTGAATTAGGAGATTTGTGAAAATGTGAGTTTCGTTCACAGATCTCAAGTTCGGTCAACGGTTGTTATTGAGTTGACCTGACTAGAAGAGGAAGAGTTCGGTCAACGGTTGTTATTGAGTTGACCTGACTAGAAGAGGAAGAGTTCGGTCAACGGTTGTTATTGAGTTGACCTGACTAGAAGAGGAAGAGTTCGGTCAACGGTTGTTATTGAGTTGACCTGACTAGAAGAGGAAGAGTTCGGGTTATTGGACTCCTGGAAAATAAACAACGTTTATGTTTTTATTTTCTGTTCTTCAGTGTTTTGAGGAGTTAATGCATTTTTGTTTGTTATAGTACCTTGTATATAATTTAGTTTGGTATTTCGTGAGCCTCTGAATCTGCGTTTTTTTTGTTTTGTTGTGAAGATGTTTTTTGTTCGTTGCATGTTTTCTTTTTCATGCATTTCATTTTTTTGTGCAGTTTTGATGTTTTTCTTGATATTTTTGTTTAAAGTAAAAAGGAATAATGAGATACTAAAGAGGACCAAGATTCTGCTACTTTAAAGTAGGGGGGGGGGGGCTTGGGCCGTAGGGGGGGACTTCCCCAACTGGTGGCCCGCAGGGATATTATTTGCTGCCCTACGTTTTCTGAGCTAGATATATATATATATATCTGTTCTATAGTATTCCCTCGCGTAACAGAGGGATGTATGTGACTGTATACAAATCTAAGCAAGCTTTGAAACGATTAAGTTTAAGATAAATATTAGATCTATTTGATCTTCTTGAGGTCAATTTTCAGTCTACAAATGATTTGTGTTCCGGCTCCTTGACCATCCGCTCAAGAAACAAATCGTCCCTGAATCTAGTGAATGACTGCTCTTAAAGGGGCTCTTAATTATCCCCCTAGTGAATGACTGCTCTTAAAGGGGCTCTTAAAGGGGCTCTTAAAGGGGCTCTTAAAGGGGCTCTTAAAGGGGCTCTTAAAGGGGCTCTTAAAGGGGCTCTTAAAGGGGCTCTTAAAGGGGCTCTTAAAGGGGCTCTTAATTATCCCCCTAGTGAATGACTGCTCTTAAAGGGGCTCTTAATTATCCCCCTAGTGAATGACTGCTCTTAAAGGGGCTCTTAATTATCCCCCTAGTGAATGACTGCTCTTAAAGGGGCTCTTAAAGGGGCTCTTAAAGGGGCTCATAATTATCCCCCTCCCACAGTGGCAAAGAAAGTCTCTGTTTACAATTGTCTTTTGCTGACAAACAGAATACTTTGTTATGAATTTTATGTTGAGCTTTTCGGGTTGTGAGTTACTCTGAAGCTTTTCATCTTTTTGGGTTGTGAGTTACTCTGAAGCTTTTCATCTTTTTGGGTGGTGAGTTACTCTGAAGCTTTTCATCTTTTTTTTTGTGATGACGGCTTTCACGTAAATATCTAATTTTTTCCTTCAGAAGACAAAACATACGTGTTTCGTTAAGAAATGAACCATTTTGTTTTAACCCTGATCGACAAAAAAAAATGTTTATGTGACCTTTTTCTGTGAGTGAAGAGCAAATTTAAATAACAGAAGCTGGGTTCTGTTTTTTTTTTTTTTTTTTTTTTTTTTTTTTTTAGAGGAAAAACGTCCGTTTTTGTTCTTGAGAAAATATCCATTTTGGACCAGAAATTCTTTATGTACAGTAAATCATTCAGATTTAAATTCATGTATATTATTAAACTTTGAATTAAGGTTTTTGTTTTATATATAGGCTTTTCTTTTGTTTTGTTGTCTGATTTGATAACCTTTGACCTTTTTTTTACCGGTACGACTATTAATTTAGAACTTGATGAACTTCTGTCTACTAGCTTGATCAGTTGCCGTATACTCACCCCATTGACTCTGCTTTTGATTTGGTCAATAAACATGGAATAAGACTGACTTATGTGTGTCTGTCGATTTTCTCTGAGAAACATGTAGCACGCTATTCCCCCTGAAAAAGAGCATATACCATGTGGTGGTCGCCGAAATAAGTGGCGGTTCAGATATAGGTACAACTATCCAGTTAGAGAGAACCAGTAAGAGACGGGGATACAATTCACATGTTATCACCACACACACACACACACAGCAAACAGGAAGAGGAGACTAGTAGAAGTCCCCAGTGTTTTAATGGTTAAAGATTCTGACACCAGTCAGAGAGTCCAGAAGGAGTGTCCATGTTGGAAAGATGCTGAACACCAGTCAGAGTGAGTCCAGAAGGAGAGTCCATGTTGGAAAGATGCTGAACACCAGTCAGATTGAGTCCAGAAGGAGTGTCCATGTTGGAAAGATGCTGAACACCAGTCAGAGAGAGTCCAGAAGGAGTGTCCATGTTGGAAAGATGCTGAACACCAGTCAGAGAGAGTCCATGTTGGAAAGATGCGCTGAACACCAGTCAGAGAGAGTCCAGAAGAAGGAGTGTCCATGTTGGAAAGATGCTGAACACCAGTCAGAGAGTCCAGAAGGAGTGTCCATGTTGGAAAGATGCTGAACACCAGTCAGAGAGAGTCCAGAAGGAGTGTCCATGTTGGAAAGATGCTGAACACCAGTCAGAGAGTCCAGAAGGAGTGTCCATGTTGGAAAGATGCTGAACACCAGTCAGAGAGAGTCCAGAAGGAGTGTCCATGTTGGAAAGATGCTGAACACCAGTCAGAGAGAGTCCAGAAGGAGTGTCCATGTTGGAAAGATGCTGAACACCAGTCGGAGAGAGTCCAGGAGTGTCCATGTTGGAAAGATGCTGAACACCAGTCAGTGAGTCCAGAAGGAGTGTCCATGTTGGAAAGATGCTGAACACCAGTCAGAGAGAGTCCAGAAGGAGAGTCCATGTTGGAAAGATGCTGAACACCAGTCAGAGAGAGTCCAGAAGGAGAGTCCATGTTGGAAAGATGCTGAACACCAGTCAGAGTGAGTCCAGAAGGAGTGTCCATGTTGGAAAGATGCTGAACACCAGTCAGAGAGAGTCCAGAAGGAGTGTCCATGTTGGAAAGATGCTGAACACCAGTCAGAGTGAGTCCAGAAGGAGTGTCCATGTTGGAAAGATGCTGAACACCAGTCAGAGAGAGTCCAGAAGGAGTGTCCATGTTGGAAAGATGCTGAACACCAGTCAGAGAGAGTCCATGTTGGAAAGATGCGCTGAACACCAGTCAGAGAGAGTCCAGAAGAAGGAGTGTCCATGTTGGAAAGATGCTGAACACCAGTCAGAGAGAGTCCAGAAGGAGTGTCCATGTTGGAAAGATGCTGAACACCAGTCAGAGTGAGTCCAGAAGGAGTGTCCATGTTGGAAAGATGCTGAACACCAGTCAGTGAGTCCAGAAGAAGGAGTGTCCATGTTGGAAAGGGTTCAGATGAGGAGGACAGGAGTTTCTACAGGTTGTCGCAACAAGCCCTCCTGGGGACACTTTACAGGCAGACTGGGGGTCTCCAACCCCCCCCCCCCAGGTTAGGTTATTTCCCCTCTCCCCATTCAGACTTACAGTACCTTTAGGCAGGTGTCATGGGCTTTTCAGGTGTGCAGGTTCCCTTGTGCATACCAAATACATTTCATTTAACCTCTGAAGACCCTCCCGTTTGCTTACCAACAGAAGGGGGTTGGGTGAAAGGTGGAAGACTCATTGCCTTCAACTTAAATGTGTCTTCCTCATTTAACCCAACCCGTCTGAATCAGAGAGGTGGGGGGGGGCTGCCTTAATCGATGTCCACGTCTTTATCACCCAGGGATCAGTTGGATTACTACATTGCTCAGAACGATCCAGCAACCTCTCAGTTCCTGGCCCAACGCCCCTGTAGATGTAGTGTAGACGTTGTGCCAGCTCGTGGTGATGGTCTCCTTCCCAGCTGTTAAAGCGTTCATCCAGTAGGGGGAGCTATAGGACTCTGATCACAAACTGGCTGAGAGTCTCCATTCCAGCATTCCTCCATGATCTATGGTCTGTTGGAGGCATTTGTCCCTTGTCGATGATCTATGGTCTGTTGGAGGCATTTGTCCCTTGTCGATGATCTATGGTCTGTTGGAGGCAGTTGTCCCTTGTCGATGATCTATGGTCTGTTGGAGGCAGTTGTCCCTTGTCTGTGAGAGCATTGTGCATGCATGTACATTGTGTTGGAGAGATAGCACATGCTTGTGTACAGTCGTGACCAAAAGTTTAGAGAATGACACAAATATTCATTTCCACAAAGTTTGCTTCTTCAGTGTCTTTAGATATTTTTGTCAGATGTTACTATGGAATACTGAAGTATAATTACAAGCATTTCATAAGTGTCAAAGGCTTTTATTGACAATTACATGAAGTTGATGCAAAGAGTCAATATTATCAGTGTTGACCCTTCTTTTTCAAGACCTCTGCAATCTACCCTGACATGCTGTCAATTAACTTCTGGGCCACATCCTGACTGATGGCAGCCCATTCTTACATAATCGATGTTTGGAGTTTGTCAGAATTTGTGGGTTTTTGTTTGTCCACCCGCCTCTTGAGGATTGACCACAAGTTCTCAATGGGATTAAGGTCTGGGGAGTTTCCTGGCCATGGACCCAAAATATCGATGTTTTGTTCCCCAAGCCACTTAGTTATCACTTTTGCCTTATGGCAAGGTGCTCCATCATGCTGGAAAAGGCATTGTTCGTCACCAAACTGTTCATGGATGGTTGGGAGAAGTTGCTCTCGGAGGATGTGTTGGTACCATTCATTATTCATGGCTGTGTTCTTAGGCAAAATTGTGAGTGAGCCCACTCCCTTGGCTGAGAAGCAACCCCACACATGAATGGTCTCAGGATGCTTTACTGTTGGCATGACACAGGACTGATGGTAGCGCTCACCTTGCCTTCTTCAGACAAGCTTTTTTCCGAATGCCCCAAACAATCGGAAAGGGGATTCATCAGAGAAAATGACTTTACCCCAGTCCTCAGCAGTCCAATCCCTGTACCTTTTGCAGAATATCAGTCTGTCCCTGATGTTTTTCCTGGGGAGAAGTGGCTTCTTTGCTGCCCTTCTTGACACCAGGCCATCCTCCAAAAGTCTTCGCCTCACTGTGCCTGCAGATGCATAACACCTGCCTGCTGCCATTCCTGAGCAAGCTCTGTACTGGTAGTGCCCCGATCCCGCAGCTGAATCAACTTTAGGAGACGGTCCTGGTGCTTGCTGGACTTTCTTGGGCGCCCTGAAGCCTCCTGCAGAAATGCAGTGGAAATGTTTTTTGGGGGATTCAGTACATTTGCATGGCAAAGAGGGACTTTGCAATTAATTGCAATTCATCTGATCACTCTTCATAACATTCTGGAGTATATACAAATTGCCATCATACAAACTGAGGCAGCAGACTTGGTGAAAATGTATATTTGTGTCATTCTCAAAACCTTTGGCCACGGCTGTACTAGTAGTATATAATAATAATATAATAATAATAATATATGCCATTTAGCAGACGCTTTTATCCAAAGCGACTTACAGTCATGTGTGCATACATTCTACGTATGGGTGGTCCCGGGGATCGAACCCACTACCCTGGCGTTACAAGCGCCATGCTCTACCAACTGAGCTACAGAAGGACCAGAAGTATATGTCTTGTATGGTATACTGTATGTGTTGGGGCTGTCAATCAGTTCATTCCACTAGTAGTATATAGAAGTATATGTCTTGTATGGTATACTGTATGTGTTTGGGGCTGTCAGAGTGAATCAGTTCACTTTTTTGTAAAAAAAAATTCTCAATCAAAATAAACTGAAAACATCCTAAATACATGATCTATACAGCTGAAAACAGCAACGCTATGTTACAACAAGTTGACATTGAGGTTAAAAAAAAGATTCTCCGGTACATTTGAATACTTAAAAAAAAAAGATGGTGAAAGTAGTGGCTCACGAGCCAAAAGGTGGTCCCCGAAAATGGCGTATGAGGTCGCAAAATGTGTTTAGATTTGTGCCCCGCGTCATTGCTCTCTCTCACTCTGCTGCGGGATGCATCGTATGCTTATTACCAGCTGTCACTCATACGGCGAAGGGATGAAGCTCATTGGTTGAACTCTAATTGCTGGGCGGCTGGCCCACGTGGGGGAAAAATGTCGGGGAGATGGTGCAGCACAGCTTCTAGAAAAACAAATCACTTTCAAACTAGGGATTTTATGGCTAATTGAGGTAATTCTGGCTCATAGATTATTATAATTTAAAAATATTATTATTTAACCTTTATTTAACTTGGCAAGTCGGTTAAGAACACATTCTTATATACAATGACGGCCTACCCCCGGGCCAAACCCGAACGACTCTGGGCCAATTGTGCGCCGCCCTATAGCACTCTCAATCACGTCCGGTTGTGATACAGCCTGGAATCGAACCAGGGTGTCTGTAGTGACGCCACTAAGCACTGAGATGCAGTGCCTTAGACCGCTGCGTCACTCGGGAGGCCCAAGCTAAGACGGGGAACAGGTGTGTCTGTAATAAAGTGCTACTCGGCTTTCTTGCCATCAAGTCCTACAGTTCTCTAGTTTGATCCCACCCGGACTCCTGTCCAGTCAGATGGTCGAGTGTTGCAAAATAGAACAAGGGCCAATTCCAGTTGGCCCAGAACAGAGCAGCACAGCTGGGCCCTTAGATGTACTCGGAGAGCTAACATCAATAACATGCATGTCAATCTCTCCTGGCTCAAAGTAGAGGAGAGATTCACTGCATTGACTACTTGTCTTTGTGAGAGGCATTGACGTGAGTCTGTCCATTCAAACAGCTGAACACAAAGCTGGGACACCCATTGCATACCCCACGAGACAAGCTGGGACACCCATTGCATACCCAACGAGACAAGCTGGGACACCCATTGCATACCCCACGAGACAAGCTGGGACACCCATTGCATACCCCATGAGACAAGCTGGGACACCCATTGCATACCCCACGAGACAAGCTGGGACACCCATTGCATACCCCATGAGACAAGCTGGGACACCCATTGCATACCCCACGAGACAAGCTGGGACACCCATTGCATACCCTGCAAGACAAGCTGGGACACCCATTGCATACCCCGCGAGACAAGCTGGGACACCCATTGCATACCCCGCGAGACAAGCTGGGACACCCATTGCATACCCCGCGAGACAAGCTGGGACACCCATTGCATACCCCGCGAGACAAGCTGGGACACCCATTGCATACCCCACGAGACAAGCTGGGACACCCATTGCATACCCCACGAGACAAGCTGGGACACCCATTGCATACCCCACGAGACAAGCTGGGACACCCATTGCATACCCCACGAGACAAGCTGGGACACCCATGCATAACCCACGAGACAAGCTGGGACACCCATTGCATACCCCACGAGACAAGCTGGGACACCCATTGCATACCCCACGAGACAAGCTGGGACACCCATTGCATACCCCACGAGACAAGCTGGGACACCCATTGCATACCCTGCAAGACAAGCTGGGACACCAATTGCATACCCCATGAGACAAGCTGGGACACCCATTGCATACCCCGCGAGACAAGCTGGGACACCATTGCATACCCCGCGAGACAAGCTGGGACACCCATTGCATACCCCGCGAGACAAGCTGGGACACCCATTGCATACCCTGCAAGACAAGCTGGGACACCAATTGCATACCCCATGAGACAAGCTGGGACACCCATTGCATACCCCATGAGACAAGCTGGGACACCCATTGCATACCCCGCAAGACAGCTGGGACACCCATTGCATACCCCGCGAGACAAGCTGGGACACCCATTGCATACCCCACGAGAAAAGCTGGGACACCCATTGCATACCCCACGAGACAAGCTGGGACACCCATTGCATACCCCGCGAGACAAGCTGGGACACCCATTGCATACCCCGCGAGACAAGCTGGGACACCCATTGCATACCCCACGAGACAAGCTGGGACACCCATTGCATACCCCACGAGACAAGCTGGGACACCCATTGCATACCCCACGAGACAAGCTGGGACACCCATTGCATACCCCACGAGACATCTCTCCAGAGTCCCCAGAGTCCCCAGAGTCCCCAGATCCAGAACAGACTCTGGGAGGTGCACAGTACTACATAGAGCCATGACTACATGGAACTCTATTCCACAGTACTACATAGAGCCATGACTACATGGAACTCTATTCCACAGTACTACATAGAGCCATGACTACATGGAACTCTATTCCACAGTACTACATAGAGCCATGACTACATGGAACTCTATTCCACAGTACTACATAGAGCCATGACTACATGGAACTCTATTCCACAGTACTACATAGAGCCATGACTACATGGAACTCTATTCCACAGTACTACATAGAGCCATGACTACATGGAACTCTATTCCACAGTACTACATAGAGACATGACTACATGGAACTCTATTCCACAGTACTACATAGAGCCATGACTACACGGAACTCTATGGACACATGTTAGAGCTACATACACACAGAGAACACATGTTCCATACACACAGAGAACACATGTTCCATACACACAGAGAACACATGTTACAGCTACACACAGAGAACACATGTTCCATCTACATACACACAGAGAACACATGTTCCATACACACAGAGAACACATGTTACATACACACAGAGAACACATGTTCCATCTACATACACACAGAGAACACATGTTACATACACACACACAGAGAACACATGTTCCATCTACACACACACAGAGAACACATGTTAGAGCTACACACACACAGAGAACACATGTTACATACACACACAGAGAACACATGTTACATACACACACAGAGAACACATGTTACATACACACACAGAGAACACATGTTACATCTACATACACACACAGAGAACACATGTTCCATCTACATACACACAGAGAACACATGTTCCATCTACACACAGAGAACACATGTTCCATCTACACACAGAGAACACATGTTACATACACACACAGAGAACACATGTTAGAGCTACACACACACAGAGAACACATGTTACATACACACACAGAGAACACATGTTACATACACACACAGAGAACACATGTTAGAGCTACACACACACAGAGAACACATGTTACATACACACACAGAGAACACATGTTAGAGCTACACACACACAGAGAACACATGTTACATACACACACAGAGAACACATGTTACAGCTACACACAGAGAACACATGTTAGAGCTACACACACACAGAGAACACATGTTACATACACACACAGAGAACACATGTTACAGCTACACACACACACAGAGAACACATGTTACATACACACACAGAGAACACATGTTACATACACACACAGAGAACACATGTTAGCGCTACACACACAGAGAACACATGTTACATACACACACAGAGAGAACACATGTTACATACACACACAGAGAACACATGTTAGAGCTACACACACACAGAGAACACATGTTACATACACACACAGAGAACACATGTTACAGCTACACACACACAGAGAACACATGTTAGAGCTACACACACACAGAGAACACATGTTACAGCTACACACACACAGAGAACACATGTTACAGCTACACACACACAGAGAACACATGTTAGAGCTACACACACACAGAGAACACATGTTACAGCTACATACACACACAGAGAACACATGTTACAGCTACACACACACACAGAGAACACATGGTACATACACACACAGAGAACACATGTTCCATCTACACACACACAGAGAACACATGTTAGAGCTACACACACACAGAGAACACATGTTACATACACACACAGAGAACACATGTTACAGCTACACACACACACAGAGAGAACACATGTTACATACACACACAGAGAACACATGTTACAGCTACATACACACAGAGAACACATGTTACAGCTACACACACACAGAGAACACGTGTTACAGCTACATACACACAGAGAACACATGTTACATACACACACAGAGAACACATGTTACATACACACACAGAGAACACATGTTACAGCTACATACACACAGAGAACACATGTTACATACACACAGAGAACACATGTTACATACACACACAGAGAACACATGTTACATACACACACAGAGAACACACGTTACAGCTACACACACACAGAGAACACATGTTACATCTACATACACACACAGAGAACACATGTTACATCTACATACACACACAGAGAACACATGTTACAGCTACATACACACAGAGAACACATGTTACATACACACAGAGAACACATGTTTCATACACACAGAGAACACATGTTACATACACACACAGAGAGAATAATAATAATAATAATATATGCCATTTAGCAGACGCTTTTATCCAAAGCGACTTACAGTCATGTGTGCATACATTCTACGTATGGGTGGTCCCGGGGATTGAACCCACTACCCTGGCGTTACAAGCGCCATGCTCTACCAACTGAGCTACAGAGGACCACATGTTACATACACACACAGAGAGAACACATGTTACATACACACACAGAGAGAACACATGTTACATACACACACAGAGAACACATGTTACATACACACACAGAGAACACATGTTACATACACACACAGAGAACACATGTTACATACACACACAGAGAACACACATTACAGCTACACACACACACAGAGAACACATGTTACAGCTACATACACACGGAGAACACATGTTACATACACACACACAGAGAACACATGTTACAGCTACACACACACAGAGAACACATGTTACATACACACAGAGAACACATGTTACAGCAGCATACACACAAGACAACAGAGTAGAATAGATTGGTTGAATAGTGGTGTGTGACTGAGACAGCAGAGTAGATTGGTTGAGTAGTGGTGTGTGACTGAGACAACAGAGTAGATTGGTTGAGTAGTGGTGTGTGACTGAGACAACAGAGTAGATTGGTTGAGTAGTGGTGTGTGACTGAGACAACAGAGTAGATTGGTTGAATAGTGGTGTGTGACTGAGACAACAGAGTAGATTGGTTGAGTAGTGGTGTGTGACTGAGACAGCAGAGTAGATTGGTTGAGTAGTGGTGTGTGTCTGAGACAGCAGAGTAGATTGGTTGAATAGTGGTGTGTGACTGAGACAGCAGAGTAGATTGGTTGAGTAGTGGTGTGTGACTGAGACAGCAGAGTAGATTGGTTGAGTAGTGGTGTGTGTCTGAGACAACAGAGTAGATTGGTTGAATAGTGGTGTGTGACTGAGACAACATAGTAGATTGGTTGAGTAGTGGTGTGTGACTGAGACAACAGAGTAGATTGGTTGAGTAGTGGTGTGTGACTGAGACAACAGAGTAGATTGGTTGAGTAGTGGTGTGTGACTGAGACAACAGAGTAGATTGGTTGAGT
This sequence comes from Oncorhynchus gorbuscha, assembly GCF_021184085.1. NCBI lineage: Eukaryota > Metazoa > Chordata > Actinopteri > Salmoniformes > Salmonidae > Oncorhynchus > Oncorhynchus gorbuscha. The sequence continues at coordinate 115,297 of NW_025745829.1, forward strand.
AGTGGTGTGTGACTGAGACATGTTTGTCATACATGGGATCATGGCAGTTCTCTGTGTGAGGAACAACAGCAGACAGGAAACAGGTGTGTGTGTGTGTGTGTGTGTGTGTGTGTGTGTGTGTGTGTGTGTGTGTGTGTGTGTGTGTGTGTGTGTGTGTGTGTGTGTGTGTGTGTGTGTGTGTGTGTGTGTGTGTGTGTGTGTGTGTGTGTGTGTGTGTGTGTGTGTAGAGGGGGGATAGTATCTCTATGAAAGATGAGCTCTGTATCTTGCATGTTCAGACGCACACACATTTACACACACACGCACGCACACACACTCAGAGTAATGTAATTTCACCTCACTATGAGGGATAATGAGGACACAGACAGGAAGTCATTCAGTACTATTAACAGGACAGGGCCTGATGGGGGTGTATTCATTCACAAAGAGGACAGTGGAGTGGAGGAGGGAGCTAGGGTACAATCCTAGTCAACATCTCCATTAAACACATCCTGATTGGAAATAAACAAAGTCTATTGTCTTATGGAGGGGGGGGATCTAGACCCTGTACTGTTGCTGCCTGTCTATAGGAGACTCCAACACCAAGCCAGCCAACTCAATGACACTGACACAGACTACTGTTTCAGAGAAGAGTCTCTACTGCTGCCTGTCTATAGGAGACTCCAACACCAAGCCAGCCAACTCAATGACACTGACACAGACTACTGTTTCAGAGAAGAGTCTCTACTGCTGACTGTCTATAGGAGACTCCAACACCAAGCCAGCCAACTCAATGACACTGACACAGACTACTGTTTCAGAGAAGAGTCTCTACTGCTGCCTGTCTATAGGAGACTCCAACACCAAGCCAGCCAACTCAATGACACTGACACAGACTACTGTTGAGAGAAGAGTCTCTACTGCTGCCTGTCTACAGGAGACTCCAACACCAAGCCAGCCAACTCAATGACACTGACACAGACTACTGTTTCAGAGAAGAGTCTCTACTGCTGCCTGTCTATAGGAGACCTCACCAAGCCAGCCAACTCAATGACACTGACACAGACTACTGTTTTAGAGAAGAGTCTCTACTGCTGACTGTCTATAGGAGACTCCACCACCAAGCCAGCCAACTCAATGACACTGACACAGACTACTGTTTCAGAGAAGAGTCTCTACTGCTGCCTGTCTATAGGAGACTCCAACACCAAGCCAGCCAACTCAATGACACTGACACAGACTACTGTTTCAGAGAAGAGTCTCTACTGCTGCCTGTCTATAGGAGACCTCACCAAGCCAGCCAACTCAATGACACTGACACAGACTACTGTTTCAGAGAAGAGTCTCTACTGCTGCCTGTCTATAGGAGACTCCAACACCAAGCCAGCCAACTCAATGACACTGACACAGACTACTGTTTCAGAGAAGAGTCTCTACTGCTGCCTGTCTATAGGAGACCTCACCAAGCCAGCCAACTCAATGACACTGACACAGACTACTGTTTCAGAGAAGAGTCTCTACTGCTGCCTGTCTATAGGAGACCTCACCAAGCCAGCCAACTCAATGACACTGACACAGACTACTGTTTCAGAGAAGAGTCTCTACTGCTGCCTGTCTATAGGAGACCTCACCAAGCCAGCCAACTCAATGACACTGACACAGACTACTGTTTCAGAGAAGAGTCTCTACTGCTGCCTGTCTATAGGAGACTCCAACACCAAGCCAGCCAACTCAATGACACTGACACAGACTACTGTTTTAGAGAATAGTCTCTACTGCTGCCTGTCTATAGGAGACCTCACCAAGCCAGCCAACTCAATGACACTGACACAGACTACTGTTGAGAGAAGAGTCTCTACTGCTGCCTGTCTATAGGAGACTCCAACACCAAGCCAGCCAACTCAATGACACTGACACAGACTACTGTTGAGAGAAGAGTCTCTACTGCTGCCTGTCTATAGGAGACCTCACCAAGCCAGCCAACTCAATGACACTGACACAGACTACTGTTGAGAGAAGAGTCTCTACTGCTGCCTGTCTATAGGAGACCTCACCAAGCCAGCCAACTCAATGACACTGACACAGACTACTGTTTCAGAGAAGAGTCTCTACTGCTGCCTGTCTATAGGAGACTCCAACACCAAGCCAGCCAACTCAATGACACTGACACAGACTACTGTTGAGAGAAGAGTCTCTACTGCTGCCTGTCTATAGGAGACCTCACCAAGCCAGCCAACTCAATGACACTGACACAGACTACTGTTTCAGAGAAGAGTCTCTACTGCTGCCTGTCTATAGGAGACTCCAACACCAAGCCAGCCAACTCAATGACACTGACACAGACTACTGTTGAGAGAAGAGTCTCTACTGCTGCCTGTCTATAGGAGACCTCACCAAGCCAGCCAACTCAATGACACTGACACAGACTACTGTTTCAGAGAAGAGTCTCTACTGCTGCCTGTCTATAGGAGACTCCAACACCAAGCCAGCCAACTCAATGACACTGACACAGACTACTGTTGAGAGAAGAGTCTCTACTGCTGCCTGTCTATAGGAGACTCCAACACCAAGCCAGCCAACTCAATGACACTGACACAGACTACTGTTTTAGAGAAGAGTCTCTACTGCTGCCTGTCTATAGGAGACCTCACCAAGCCAGCCAACTCAATGACACTGACACAGACTACTGTTGAGAGAAGAGTCTCTACTGCTGCCTGTCTATAGGAGACTCCAACACCAAGCCAGCCAACTCAATGACACTGACACAGACTACTGTTGAGAGAAGAGTCTCTACTGCTGCCTGTCTATAGGAGACCTCACCAAGCCAGCCAACTCAATGACACTGACACAGACTACTGTTGAGAGAAGAGTCTCTACTGCTGCCTGTCTATAGGAGACCTCACCAAGCCAGCCAACTCAATGACACTGACACAGACTACTGTTTCAGAGAAGAGTCTCTACTGCTGCCTGTCTATAGGAGACTCCAACACCAAGCCAGCCAACTCAATGACACTGACACAGACTACTGTTGAGAGAAGAGTCTCTACTGCTGCCTGTCTATAGGAGACCTCACCAAGCCAGCCAACTCAATGACACTGACACAGACTACTGTTTCAGAGAAGAGTCTCTACTGCTGCCTGTCTATAGGAGACTCCAACACCAAGCCAGCCAACTCAATGACACTGACACAGACTACTGTTGAGAGAAGAGTCTCTACTGCTGCCTGTCTATAGGAGACCTCACCAAGCCAGCCAACTCAATGACACTGACACAGACTACTGTTTCAGAGAAGAGTCTCTACTGCTGCCTGTCTATAGGAGACTCCAACACCAAGCCAGCCAACTCAATGACACTGACACAGACTACTGTTGAGAGAAGAGTCTCTACTGCTGCCTGTCTATAGGAGACTCCAACACCAAGCCAGCCAACTCAATGACACTGACACAGACTACTGTTTTAGAGAAGAGTCTCTACTGCTGCCTGTCTATAGGAGACCTCACCAAGCCAGCCAACTCAATGACACTGACACAGACTACTGTTGAGAGAAGAGTCTCTACTGCTGCCTGTCTATAGGAGACTCCAACACCAAGCCAGCCAACTCAATGACACTGACACAGACTACTGTTGAGAGAAGAGTCTCTACTGCTGCCTGTCTATAGGAGACCTCACCAAGCCAGCCAACTCAATGACACTGACACAGGCTACTGTTGAGAGAAGAGTCTCTACTGCTGCCTGTCTATAGGAGACTCCAACACCAAGCCAGCCAACTCAATGACACTGACACAGACTACTGTTGAGAGAAGAGTCTCTACTGCTGCCTGTCTATAGGAGACTCCACCACCAAGCCAGCCAACTCAATGACACTGACACAGACTACTGTTTCAGAGAAGAGTCTCTACTGCTGCCTGTCTATAGGAGACCTCACCAAGCCAGCCAACTCAATGACACTGACACAGACTACTGTTGAGAGAAGAGTCTCTACTGCTGCCTGTCTATAGGAGACTCCAACACCAAGCCAGCCAACTCAATGACACTGACACAGACTACTGTTGAGAGAAGAGTCTCTACTGCTGCCTGTCTATAGGAGACCTCACCAAGCCAGCCAACTCAATGACACTGACACAGACTACTGTTGAGAGAAGAGTCTCTACTGCTGCCTGTCTATAGGAGACTCCAACACCAAGCCAGCCAACTCAATGACACTGACACAGACTACTGTTTCAGAGAAGAGTCTCTACTGCTGACTGTCTATAGGAGACTCCACCACCAAGCCAGCCAACTCAATGACACTGACACTGACACAGACTACTGTTTCAAGAAGAGTCTCTACTGCTGACTGTCTATAGGAGACTCCACCACCAAGCCAGCCAACTCAATGACACTGACACAGACTACTGTTTCAGAGAAGAGTCTCTACTGCTGCCTGTCTATAGGAGACCTCACCAAGCCAGCCAACTCAATGACACTGACACAGACTACTGTTTCAAGAAGAGTCTCTACTGCTGACTGTCTATAGGAGACTCCACCACCAAGCCAGCCAACTCAATGACACTGACACAGACTACTGTTTCAGAGAAGAGTCTCTACTGCTGCCTGTCTATAGGAGACCTCACCAAGCCAGCCAACTCAATGACACTGACACAGACTACTGTTTCAGAGAAGAGTCTCTACTGCTGACTGTCTATAGGAGACTCCACCACCAAGCCAGCCAACTCAATGACACTGACACAGACTACTGTTTCAGAGAAGAGTCTCTACTGCTGACTGTCTATAGGAGACTCCACCACCAAGCCAGCCAACTCAATGACACTGACACAGACTACTGTTTCAGAGAAGAGTCTCTACTGCTGCCTGTCTATAGGAGACCTCACCAAGCCAGCCAACTCAATGACACTGACACAGACTACTGTTGAGAGAAGAGTCTCTACTGCTGCCTGTCTATAGGAGACTCCAACACCAAGCCAGCCAACTCAATGACACTGACACAGACTACTGTTGAGAGAAGAGTCTCTACTGCTGCCTGTCTATAGGAGACTCCAACACCAAGCCAGCCAACTCAATGACACTGACACAGACTACTGTTGAGAGAAGAGTCTCTACTGCTGCCTGTCTATAGGAGACCTCACCAAGCCAGCCAACTCAATGACACTGACACAGACTACTGTTGAGAGAAGAGTCTCTACTGCTGCCTGTCTATAGGAGACTCCACCACCAAGCCAGCCAACTCAATGACACTGACACAGACTACTGTTGAGAGAAGAGTCTCTACTGCTGACTGTCTATAGGAGACTCCAACACCAAGCCAGCCAACTCAATGACACTGACACAGACTACTGTTTTAGAGAAGAGTCTCTACTGCTGCCTGTCTATAGGAGACTCCAACACCAAGCCAGCCAACTCAATGACACTGACACAGACTACTGTTGAGAGAAGAGTCTCTACTGCTGCCTGTCTATAGGAGACCTCACCAAGCCAGCCAACTCAATGACACTGACACAGACTACTGTTGAGAGAAGAGTCTCTACTGCTGCCTGTCTATAGGAGACCTCACCAAGCCAGCCAACTCAATGACACTGACACAGACTACTGTTGAGAGAAGAGTCTCTACTGCTGCCTGTCTATAGGAGACCTCACCAAGCCAGCCAACTCAATGACACTGACACAGACTACTGTTGAGAGAAGAGTCTCTACTGCTGCCTGTCTATAGGAGACTCCAACACCAAGCCAGCCAACTCAATGACACTGACACAGACTACTGTTGAGAGAAGAGTCTCTACTGCTGCCTGTCTATAGGAGACTCCAACACCAAGCCAGCCAACTCAATGACACTGACACAGACTACTGTTGAGAGAAGAGTCTCTACTGCTGCCTGTCTATAGGAGACTCCAACACCAAGCCAGCCAACTCAATGACACTGACACAGACTACTGTTGAGAGAAGAGTCTCTACTGCTGCCTGTCTATAGGAGACTCCAACACCAAGCCAGCCAACTCAATGACACTGACACAGACTACTGTTGAGAGAAGAGTCTCTACTGCTGCCTGTCTATAGGAGACCTCACCAAGCCAGCCAACTCAATGACACTGACACAGACTACTGTTTTAGAGAAGAGTCTTGAAGACCCTGACTCATACATTCACCCTGGGTCTAAGGCATGTCCACTTCCTCTCCTCACCCTCTCCAGCTGCATCCTATCCTACATGCATATCTCACACTCAACAGAAATCTTGTTCCCCTTCTCATTTTCCTCCTTCTATCAATTTAGTGTTGTGTCTCAAAGCTCAACATCTGCCCTTTCGTTCACTGTTTTCAGTCTGCAGAGAACTCACAACTCCATCCTGAGTCACGGTAAACTTCTCACTTCCTCCCCAAGGACTGAATCTATGAGGTCCAAATGAGTGGTCCAAAGGAGTGGTCCAGGGTAGTGGTCCAGGGTAGTGGTCTAGGGTAGTGGTCTATAGTAGTGGTCTATAGTAGTGGTCTATAGTAGTGGTCTATAGTAGTGGTCTATAGTAGTGGTCCAATTTGTAAGTCGCTCTGGATAAGAGCGTCTGCTAAATGACTTAAATGTAAATGTATGTAAATGTCTATAGTAGTGGTCCAGGGTAGTGGTCCAGGGTAGTGGTCCAGGGTAGTGGTCTATAGTAGTGGTGTGTGCGCGTGCGGAGAAGAGAGAGAGGTGGTTGGTTGATGTCTGCACAGAATTTAATACAACACTGGACAAATATCTAGTAACCCTGTACCACCACCACCATCTAGTAACCCTGTACCACCACCACCATCTAGTAACCCTGTACCACCACCATCTAGTAACCCTGTACCACCACCACCATCTAGTAACCCTGTACCACCACCATCTAGTAACCCTGTACCACCACCATCTAGTAACCCTGTACCACCACCATCTAGTAACCCTGTACCACCACCACCTAGTAACCCTGTACCACCACCACCTAGTAACCCTGTACCACCACCATCTAGTAACCCTGTACCACCACCACCATCTAGTAACCCTGTACCACCACCACCACCATCTAGTAACCCTGTACCACCACCACCATCTGGTAACCCTGTACCACCACCATCTAGTAACCCTGTACCACCACCATCTAGTAACCCTGTACCACCACCATCTAGTAACCCTGTACCACCACCACCATCTAGTAACCCTGTACCACCACCATCTAGTAACCCTGTACCACCACCATCTAGTACCCCTATACCACCACCACCATCTAGTAACCCTGTACCACCACCATCTAGTAACCCTGTACCACCACCATCTAGTAACCCTGTACCACCACCATCTAGTAACCCTGTACCACCACCACCTAGTAACCCTGTACCACCACCACCATCTAGTAACCCTGTACCACCACCATCTAGTAACCCTGTACCACCACCATCTAGTAACCCTGTACCACCACCACCATCTAGTAACCCTGTACCACCACCATCTAGTAACCCTGTACCACCACCACCATCTAGTAACCCTGTACCACCACCACCATCTAGTAACCCTGTACCACCACCACCATCTAGTAACCCTGTACCACCACCACCATCTAGTAACCCTGTACCACCACCATCTAGTAACCCTGTACCACCACCATCTAGTAACCCTGTACCACCACCACCATCTAGTAACCCTGTACCACCACCATCTAGTAACCCTGTACCACCACCATCTAGTAACCCTGTACCACCACCACCTAGTAACCCTGTACCACCACCACCATCTAGTAACCCTGTACCACCACCACCATCTAGTAACCCTGTACCACCACCATCTAGTAACCCTGTACTACCACCATCTAGTAACCCTGTACCACCACCACCATCTAGTAACCCTGTACCACCACCATCTAGTAACCCTGTACCACCACCACCATCTAGTAACCCTGTACCACCACCATCTAGTAACCCTGTACCACCACCATCTAGTAACCCTGTACCACCACCATCTAGTAACCCTGTACCACCACCACCACCTAGTAACCCTGTACCACCACCACCACCTAGTAACCCTGTACCACCACCACCATCTAGTAACCCTGTACCACCACCACCATCTAGTAACCCTGTACCACCACCACCATCTAGTAACCCTGTACCACCACCATCTAGTAACCCTGTACCACCACCATCTAGTAACCCTGTACCACCACCATCTAGTAACCCTGTACCACCACCACCATCTAGTAACCCTGTACCACCACCATCTAGTAACCCTGTACCACCACCACCTAGTAACCCTGTACCACCACCACCATCTAGTAACCCTGTACCACCACCACCATCTAGTAACCCTGTACCACCACCATCTAGTAACCCTGTACCACCACCATCTAGTAACCCTGTACCACCACCACCATCTAGTAACCCTGTACCACCACCACCATCTAGTAACCCTGTACCACCACCACCATCTAGTAACCCTGTACCACCACCACCATCTAGTAACCCTGTACCACCACCATCTAGTAACCCTGTACCACCACCATCTAGTAACCCTGTACCACCACCACCACCTAGTAACCCTGTACCACCACCATCTAGTAACCCTGTACCACCACCACCATCTAGTAACCCTGTACCACCACCACCACCATCTAGTAACCCTGTACCACCACCACCATCTAGTAACCCTGTACCACCACCATCTAGTAACCCTGTACCACCACCATCTAGTAACCCTGTACCACCACCATCTAGTAACCCTGTACCACCACCACCATCTAGTAACCCTGTACCACCACCATCTAGTAACCCTGTACCACCACCATCTAGTACCCCTATACCACCACCACCATCTAGTAACCCTGTACCACCACCATCTAGTAACCCTGTACCACCACCATCTAGTAACCCTGTACCACCACCATCTAGTAACCCTGTACCACCACCACCATCTAGTAACCCTGTACCACCACCATCTAGTAACCCTGTACCACCACCACCATCTAGTAACCCTGTACCACCACCACCATCTAGTACCCTGTACCACCACCATCTAGTAACCCTGTACCACCACCACCATCTAGTAACCCTGTACCACCACCATCTAGTAACCCTGTACCACCACCACCATCTAGTAACCCTGTACCACCACCTAGTAACCCTGTACCACCACCACCTAGTAACCCTGTACCACCACCACCTAGTAACCCTGTACCACCACCACCTAGTAACCCTGTACCACCACCATCTAGTAACCCTGTACCACCACCACCATCTAGTACCCTGTACCACCACCATCTAGTAACCCTGTACCACCACCACCATCTAGTAACCCTGTACCACCACCACCATCTAGTAACCCTGTACCACCACCTAGTAACCCTGTACCACCACCACCTAGTAACCCTGTACCACCACCATCTAGTAACCCTGTACCACCACCACCTAGTAACCCTGTACCACCACCATCTAGTAACCCTGTACCACCACCACCTAGTAACCCTGTACCACCACCATCTAGTAACCCTGTACCACCACCACCTAGTAACCCTGTACCACCACCATCTAGTAACCCTGTACCACCACCATCTAGTAACCCTGTACCACCACCACCATCTAGTAACCCTGTACCACCACCACCATCTAGTAACCCTGTACCACCACCACCACCTAGTAACCCTGTACCACCACCATCTAGTAACCCTGTACCACCACCACCATCTAGTAACCCTGTACCACCACCACCACCATCTAGTAACCCTGTACCACCACCACCATCTAGTAACCCTGTACCACCACCATCTAGTAACCCTGTACCACCACCATCTAGTAACCCTGTACCACCACCATCTAGTAACCCTGTACCACCACCACCATCTAGTAACCCTGTACCACCACCATCTAGTAACCCTGTACCACCACCATCTAGTACCCCTATACCACCACCACCATCTAGTAACCCTGTACCACCACCATCTAGTAACCCTGTACCACCACCATCTAGTAACCCTGTACCACCACCATCTAGTAACCCTGTACCACCACCACCATCTAGTAACCCTGTACCACCACCATCTAGTAACCCTGTACCACCACCACCATCTAGTAACCCTGTACCACCACCACCATCTAGTACCCTGTACCACCACCATCTAGTAACCCTGTACCACCACCACCATCTAGTAACCCTGTACCACCACCATCTAGTAACCCTGTACCACCACCACCATCTAGTAACCCTGTACCACCACCTAGTAACCCTGTACCACCACCACCTAGTAACCCTGTACCACCACCACCTAGTAACCCTGTACCACCACCACCTAGTAACCCTGTACCACCACCATCTAGTAACCCTGTACCACCACCACCATCTAGTACCCTGTACCACCACCATCTAGTAACCCTGTACCACCACCACCATCTAGTAACCCTGTACCACCACCACCATCTAGTAACCCTGTACCACCACCTAGTAACCCTGTACCACCACCACCTAGTAACCCTGTACCACCACCATCTAGTAACCCTGTACCACCACCACCTAGTAACCCTGTACCACCACCATCTAGTAACCCTGTACCACCACCACCTAGTAACCCTGTACCACCACCATCTAGTAACCCTGTACCACCACCACCTAGTAACCCTGTACCACCACCATCTAGTAACCCTGTACCACCACCATCTAGTAACCCTGTACCACCACCACCATCTAGTAACCCTGTACCACCACCACCATCTAGTAACCCTGTACCACCACCATCTAGTAACCCTGTACCACCACCATCTAGTAACCCTGTACCACCACCACCATCTAGTAACCCTGTACCACCACCATCTAGTAACCCTGTACCACCACCACCATCTAGTAACCCTGTACCACCACCATCTAGTAACCCTGTACCACCACCATCTAGTAACCCTGTACCACCACCATCTAGTAACCCTGTACCACCACCACCATCTAGTAACCCTGTACCACCACCACCATCTAGTAACCCTGTACCACCACCATCTAGTAACCCTGTACCACCACCATCTAGTAACCCTGTACCACCACCACCATCTAGTAACCCTGTACCACCACCATCTAGTAACCCTGTACCACCACCATCTAGTAACCCTGTACCACCACCATCTAGTAACCCTGTACCACCACCACCACCTAGTAACCCTGTACCACCACCACCACCTAGTAACCCTGTACCACCACCACCATCTAGTAACCCTGTACCACCACCACCATCTAGTAACCCTGTACCACCACCACCATCTAGTAACCCTGTACCACCACCATCTAGTAACCCTGTACCACCACCATCTAGTAACCCTGTACCACCACCATCTAGTAACCCTGTACCACCACCACCATCTAGTAACCCTGTACCACCACCATCTAGTAACCCTGTACCACCACCACCTAGTAACCCTGTACCACCACCACCATCTAGTAACCCTGTACCACCACCACCATCTAGTAACCCTGTACCACCACCATCTAGTAACCCTGTACCACCACCATCTAGTAACCCTGTACCACCACCACCATCTAGTAACCCTGTACCACCACCACCATCTAGTAACCCTGTACCACCACCATCTAGTAACCCTGTACCACCACCATCTAGTAACCCTGTACCACCACCATCTAGTAACCCTGTACCACCACCACCACCTAGTAACCCTGTACCACCACCATCTAGTAACCCTGTACCACCACCACCATCTAGTAACCCTGTACCACCACCACCACCATCTAGTAACCCTGTACCACCACCACCATCTAGTAACCCTGTACCACCACCATCTAGTAACCCTGTACCACCACCATCTAGTAACCCTGTACCACCACCATCTAGTAACCCTGTACCACCACCACCATCTAGTAACCCTGTACCACCACCATCTAGTAACCCTGTACCACCACCATCTAGTACCCCTATACCACCACCACCATCTAGTAACCCTGTACCACCACCATCTAGTAACCCTGTACCACCACCATCTAGTAACCCTGTACCACCACCATCTAGTAACCCTGTACCACCACCACCATCTAGTAACCCTGTACCACCACCATCTAGTAACCCTGTACCACCACCACCATCTAGTAACCCTGTACCACCACCACCATCTAGTACCCTGTACCACCACCATCTAGTAACCCTGTACCACCACCACCATCTAGTAACCCTGTACCACCACCATCTAGTAACCCTGTACCACCACCACCATCTAGTAACCCTGTACCACCACCTAGTAACCCTGTACCACCACCACCTAGTAACCCTGTACCACCACCACCTAGTAACCCTGTACCACCACCACCTAGTAACCCTGTACCACCACCATCTAGTAACCCTGTACCACCACCACCATCTAGTACCCTGTACCACCACCATCTAGTAACCCTGTACCACCACCACCATCTAGTAACCCTGTACCACCACCACCATCTAGTAACCCTGTACCACCACCTAGTAACCCTGTACCACCACCACCTAGTAACCCTGTACCACCACCATCTAGTAACCCTGTACCACCACCACCTAGTAACCCTGTACCACCACCATCTAGTAACCCTGTACCACCACCACCTAGTAACCCTGTACCACCACCATCTAGTAACCCTGTACCACCACCACCTAGTAACCCTGTACCACCACCATCTAGTAACCCTGTACCACCACCATCTAGTAACCCTGTACCACCACCATCTAGTAACCCTGTACCACCACCATCTAGTAACCCTGTACCACCACCACCATCTAGTAACCCTGTACCACCACCATCTAGTAACCCTGTACCACCACCACCATCTAGTAACCCTGTACCACCACCATCTAGTAACCCTGTACCACCACCATCTAGTAACCCTGTACCACCACCATCTAGTAACCCTGTACCACCACCATCTAGTAACCCTGTACCACCACCACCATCTAGTAACCCTGTACCACCACCACCATCTAGTAACCCTGTACCACCACCATCTAGTAACCCTGTACCACCACCATCTAGTAACCCTGTACCACCACCACCATCTAGTAACCCTGTACCACCACCATCTAGTAACCCTGTACCACCACCACCATCTAGTAACCCTGTACCACCACCATCTAGTAACCCTGTACCACCACCACCATCTAGTAACCCTGTACCACCACCATCTAGTAACCCTGTACCACCACCACCACCTAGTAACCCTGTACCACCACCACCATCTAGTAACCCTGTACCACCACCACCATCTAGTAACCCTGTACCACCACCATCTAGTAACCCTGTACCACCACCATCTAGTAACCCTGTACCACCACCATCTAGTAACCCTGTACCACCACCACCTAGTAACCCTGTACCACCACCACCTAGTAACCCTGTACCACCACCACCTAGTAACCCTGTACCACCACCACCTAGTAACCCTGTACCACCACCATCTAGTAACCCTGTACCACCAACATCTAGTAACCCTGTACCACCACCACCTAGTAACCCTGTACCACCACCACCTAGTAACCCTGTACCACCACCACCTAGTAACCCTGTACCACCACCACCATCTAGTAACCCTGTACCACCACCATCTAGTAACCCTGTACCACCACCACCATCTAGTAACCCTGTACCACCACCATCTAGTAACCCTGTACCACCACCACCTAGTAACCCTGTACCACCACCACCTAGTAACCCTGTACCACCACCACCATCTGGTAACCCTGTATCTGGAGTGGTGTCCACAGATGTAGGCTACTGTCCCCGAGCGCCAGGATAGGAGGGCGCGAAAAATCTGCATTTCCAAAACGAGAGTTTTGAAGGAGGAGAGTTCATAAATCTGCATTTCCAAAACGTAGACGATCACAAAAAAAAACAGTTCACCTGCGTTTTAAACCAGTTCACCTGCGTTTTAAACCAGTTCACCTGCGTTTTAAACCAGTTCACCTGCGTTTTAAACCAGTTCACCTGCGTTTTAAACCAGTTCACCTGCGTTTTAAACCAGTTCACCTGCATTTTAAATCAGTTCACCTGCATTTTAAATCAGTTCACCTGCGTTTTGGATAGAAAGTGTTTTTGTTGCAACAACAGAGTGATCAGGGACGTGCAGCTATAGTTATAATGTAGTTATAATGTAGTTATAATGTAGTTACAATATGGTTATAATGTAGTTATAATGTAGTTATAGTGTAGTTATAGTATAGTTATAGTATAGTTATAATGTGGTTATAATGTAGTTATAATGTAGTTATAATGTATTATAGTGTAGTTATAGTGTAGTTATAGTGTAGTTATAGTATAGTTATAGTATAGTTATAGTATAGTTATAGTATAGTTACAGTATAGTTATAGTATAGTTATAGTGTAGTTATAGTGTAGTTATAGTGTAGTTATAGTGTAGTTATAGTGTAGTTATAGTGTAGTTATAGTGTAGTTATAGTGTAGTTATAGTGTAGTTATAGTGTAGTTATAGTATAGTTATAGTATAGTTATAGTGTAGTTATAGTGTAGTTAATGTAGTTAATGTAGTTATAGTATAGTTATAGTATAGTTATAGTATAGTTATAGTATAGTTATAGTATAGTTATAGTATAGTTATCATGTGGTTATAATATAGTTATAATATAGTTATAATGTAGTTATAATGTAGTTATAATGTAGTTATAATGTAGTTATAATGTAGTTATAGTATGGTTATAATGTAGTTATAATGTAGTTATAATGTAGTTATAATGTAGTTATAATATGGTTATAATGTAGTTATAGTATAGTTATAGTATAGTTATAATGTAGTTATAGTATAGTTATAATATGGTTATAATGTAGTTATAGTATAGTTATAATGTGGTTATAGTGTAGTTATAGTGTAGTTCTAGTATAGTTATAATGTAGTTATAATATAGTTATAATGTAGTTATAGTATAGTTATAATGTAGTTATAGTGTAGTTATAATGTAGTTATAGTATAGTTATAATGTAGTTATAGTATAGTTATAGTATAGTTATAATGTAGTTATAGTATAGTTATAGTATGGTTATAATGTAGTTATAATGTAGTTATAATGTAGTTATAATGTAGTTATAGTATAGTTATAATGTAGTTATAGTGTAGTTATAGTGTAGTTATAGTGTAGTTATAGTGTAGTTATAGTGTAGTTATAGTGTAGTTATAGTATAGTTATAATGTAGTTATAATGTAGTTATAGTATAGTTATAGTATAGTTATAGTATAGTTATAGTATGGTTATAGTATGGTTATAATGTAGTTATAATGTAGTTATAGTATAGTTATAGTATAGTTATAGTATAGTTATAATGTAGTTATAATGTAGTTATAGTATAGTTATAGTATAGTTATAGTATAGTTATAGTATAGTTATAATGTAGTTATAGTGTAGTTATAGTATAGTTATAATGTAGTTATAGTATAGTTATAATATGGTTATAATGTAGTTATAGTGTAGTTATAGTGTAGTTATAGTATAGTTATAATATAGTTATAGTATGGTTATAGTATAGTTATAGTATAGTTATAATGTAGTTATAATGTAGTTATAATGTAGTTATAGTGTAGTTATAGTGTAGTTATAGTGTAGTTATAGTACAGTTATAGTACAGTTATAGTGTAGTTATAGTGTAGTTATAGTGTAGTTATAGTGTAGTTATAGTGTAGTTATAGTGTAGTTATAGTGTAGTTATAGTGTAGTTATAGTGTAGTTATAGTGTAGTTATAGTGTAGTTATAATATAGTTATAATATAGTTATAATGTAGTTATAGTATAGTTATAGTATAGTTATAGTATAGTTATAATGTAGTTATAGTATAGTTATAATGTAGTTATAGTATAGTTATAATGTGGTTATAGTGTAGTTATAATGTAGTTATAGTATAGTTATAGTATAGTTATAGTGTAGTTATAATGTAGTTATAGTGTAGTTATAATGTAGTTATAGTATGGTTATAATGTAGTTATAGTACAGTTATAGTACAGTTATAATGTAGTTATAATGTAGTTATAGTGTAGTTATAATGTAGTTATAATGTAGTTATAATGTAGTTATAGTATGGTTATAGTGTGGTTATAGTGTGGTTATAGTGTGGTTATAGTGTGGTTATAGTGTAGTTATAATGTAGTTATAATGTAGTTATAATGTAGTTATAATGTAGTTATAATGTAGTTATAATGTAGTTATAATGTAGTTATAATGTAGTTATAATGTAGTTATAGTGTAGTTATAGTGTAGTTATAGTGTAGTTATAGTGTAGTTATAGTGTAGTTATAGTGTAGTTATAGTGTAGTTATAGTGTAGTTATAGTATGGTTATAATGGGTTATAATGTAGTAAGTAAGTAAGGTGTTGTTTAGTTGCTAAAACAATGCATGGCCTGTTTATCCCCCCCCCCCCCTGACGTCATCCTTGACTGCAGACCGTAGTTTATTATATATGAGGCACTTATTTTCCTCATTCCCCCAAGTCAACCCCCTCTTCTCTCTGCCTCTTCTCTTCCTCTCTTATCTGCCTCTCATTCTCCTCTCTGCCTTTTCTCCTCCTCTCTTCTCTCCTCCTCTCTTCTCTCCTCCTCTCTTCTCTCCTCCTCTCTTCTCTCCTCCTCTCCTCTCTCTCCTCCTCTCTTCTCTCCTCCTCTCTTCTCTCCTCCTCTCCTCTCCTCCTCTCCTCTCCCCTCCTCTCCTCCTCTCCTCTCCTCTCCTCTCCTCTCCTCTCCTCTCCTCTCCTCTCCTCTCCTCTCCTCTCCCCTCTCCCTCCTCCTCTCCCCTCCTCTCCCCTCCTCTCCCCTCCTCTCCTCTCCTCTCCTCTCCTCTCTCTCTCCTCTCCTCTCCCCTCCCCTCCTCTCCTCTCCTCTCCTCTCCTCCTTTCCTAAATTAGTCTTTATAAGGTGGAGCATGACTCACCCTTGGATTCAATCATCTCTTTTCCTTATTTTATTCCTGATAAACTATCTACTCTGCAGAGATAGAGAGGTGACCTGCAGCACAAGACGGCTCAGAACACACACACACACACACACACACACACACACACACACACACACACACACACACACACACACACACACACACACACACACACACACACACACACACACACACACTCCCTCCCTACTTGCTACTGGCTGGTGTTATTAAATAATGCAGAAGTCTTCCTCCTCCTCCCTTCTGTTGGTACAGGAGACAGACCAGTCTTCCTCCTCCCTTCTGTTGGTACAGGAGACAGACCAGTCTTCCTCCTCCTCCCTTCTGTTGGTACAGGAGACAGACCAGTCTTCCTCCTCCCTTCTGTTGGTCCAGGAGACAGACCAGTCTTCCTCCTCCTCCCTTCTGTTGGTCCAGGAGACAGACCAGTCTTCCTCCTCCTCCCTTCTGTTGGTCCAGGAGACAGACCAGTCTTCCTCCTCCTCCCTTCTGTTGGTCCAGGAGACAGACCAGTCTTCCTCCTCCTCCCTTCTGTTGGTCCAGGAGACAGACCAGTCTTCCTCCTCCTCCCTTCTGTTGGTCCAGGAGACAGACCAGTCTTCCTCCTCCTCCCTTCTGTTGGTCCAGGAGACTGACCAGTCTTCCTCCTCCTCCCTTCTGTTGGTCCAGGAGACAGACCAGTCTTCCTACAGACAGCCTTCTGTTGGTCCAGGAGACAGACCAGTCTTCCTCCTCCTCCCTTCTGTTGGTCCAGGAGACAGACCAGTCTTCCTCCTCCTCCCTTCTGTTGGTCCAGGAGACAGACCAGTCTTCCTACAGACAGCCTTCTGTTGGTCCAGGAGACAGACCAGTCTTCCTCCTCCTCCCTTCTGTTGGTCCAGGAGACAGACCAGTCTTCCTCCTCCTCCCTTCTGTTGGTCCAGGAGACAGACCAGTCTTCCTAGAGACAGCCTTCTGTTGGTCCAGGAGACAGACCAGTCTTCCTAGAGACAGCCTTCTGTTGGTCCAGGAGACAGACCAGTCTTCCTCCTCCTCCCTTCTGTTGGTCCAGGAGACAGACCAGTCTTCCTCCTCCTCCCTTCTGTTGGTCCAGGAGACAGACCAGTCTTCCTCCTCCTCACTTCTGTTGGTCCAGGAGACATACCAGTCTTCCTCCTCGTGTGGTCCAGGAGACAGACCAGTCTTCCTCCTCCCTTCTGTTGGTCCAGGAGACAGACCAGTCTTCCTCCTCCTCCCTTCTGTTGGTCCAGGAGACAGACCAGTCTTCCTCCTCCTCCCTTCTGTTGGTCCAGGAGACAGACCAGTCTTCCTCCTCCTCCCTTCTGTTGGTCCAGGAGACAGACCAGTCTTCCTCCTCCTCCCTTCTGTTGGTCCAGGAGACAGACCAGTCTTCCTCCTCCTCCCTTCTGTTGGTCCAGGAGACAGACCAGTCTTCCTCCTCCTCCCTTCTGTTGGTCCAGGAGACAGACCAGTCTTCCTCCTCCTCCCTTCTGTTGGTCCAGGAGACAGACCAGTCTTCCTCCTCCTCCCTTCTGTTGGTCCAGGAGACAGACCAGTCTTCCTACAGACAGCCTTCTGTTGGTCCAGGAGACAGACCAGTCTTCCTCCTCCTCCCTTCTGTTGGTCCAGGAGACAGACCAGTCTTCCTCCTCCTCCCTTCTGTTGGTCCAGGAGACAGACCAGTCTTCCTACAGACAGCCTTCTGTTGGTCCAGGAGACAGACCAGTCTTCCTCCTCCTCCCTTCTGTTGGTCCAGGAGACAGACCAGTCTTCCTCCTCCTCCCTTCTGTTGGTCCAGGAGACAGACCAGTCTTCCTAGAGACAGCCTTCTGTTGGTCCAGGAGACAGACCAGTCTTCCTAGAGACAGCCTTCTGTTGGTCCAGGAGACAGACCAGTCTTCCTCCTCCTCCCTTCTGTTGGTCCAGGAGACAGACCAGTCTTCCTCCTCCTCCCTTCTGTTGGTCCAGGAGACAGACCAGTCTTCCTCCTCCTCACTTCTGTTGGTCCAGGAGACATACCAGTCTTCCTCCTCCTCCCTTCTGTTGGTCCAGGAGACAGACCAGTCTTCCTCCTCCCTTCTGTTGGTCCAGGAGACAGACCAGTCTTCCTCCTCCTCCCTTCTGTTGGTCCAGGAGACAGACCAGTCTTCCTCCTCCCTTCTGTTGGTCCAGGAGACAGACCAGTCTTCCTAGAGATAGCCTTCTGTTGGTCCAGGAGACAGACCAGTCTTCCTAGAGACAGCCTTCTGTTGGTCCAGGAGACAGACCAGTCTTCCTCCTCCTCCCTTCTGTTGGTCCAGGAGACAGACCAGTCTTCCTCCTCCCTTCTGTTGGTCCAGGAGACAGACCAGTCTTCCTAGAGACAGCCTTCTGTTGGTCCAGGAGACAGACCAGTCTTCCTAGAGACAGCCTTCTGTTGGTCCAGGAGACAGACCAGTCTTCCTAGAGACAGCCTTCTGTTGGTCCAGGAGACAGACCAGTCTTCCTCCTCTTCCCTTCTGTTGGTCCAGGAGACAGACCAGTCTTCCTCCTCCCTTCTGTTGGTCCAGGAGACAGACCAGTCTTCCTAGAGACAGCCTTCTGTTGGTCCAGGAGACAGACCAGTCTTCCTAGAGACAGCCTTCTGTTGGTCCAGGAGACAGACCAGTCTTCCTCCTCCTCCCTTCTGTTGGTCCAGGAGACAGACCAGTCTTCCTAGAGACAGCCTTCTGTTGGTCCAGGAGACAGACCAGTCTTCCTAGAGACAGCCTTCTGTTGGTCCAGGAGACAGACCAGTCTTCCTAGAGACAGCCTTCTGTTGGTCCAGGAGACAGACCAGTCTTCCTAGAGACAGCCTTCTGTTGGTCCAGGAGACAGACCAGTCTTCCTCCTCCCTTCTGTTGGTCCAGGAGACAGACCAGTCTTCCTAGAGACAGCCTTCTGTTGGTCCAGGAGACCGACCAGTCTTCCTCCTCCTCCCTTCTGTTGGTCCAGGAGACAGACCAGTCTTCCTCCTCCTCCCTTCTGTTGGTCCAGGAGACAGACCAGTCTTCCTAGAGACAGCCTTCTGTTGGTCCAGGAGACAGACCAGTCTTCCTAGAGACAGCCTTCTGTTGGTCCAGGAGACAGACCAGTCTTCCTCCTCCTCCCTTCTGTTGGTCCAGGAGACAGACCAGTCTTCCTCCTCCTCCCTTCTGTTGGTCCAGGAGACAGACCAGTCTTCCTAGAGACAGCCTTCTGTTGGTCCAGGAGACAGACCAGTCTTCCTAGAGACAGCCTTCTGTTGGTCCAGGAGACAGACCAGTCTTCCTAGAGACAGCCTTCTGTTGGTCCAGGAGACAGACCAGTCTTCCTCCTCCTCCCTTCTGTTGGTCCAGGAGACAGACCAGTCTTCCTCCTCCTCCCTTCTGTTGGTCCAGGAGACAGACCAGTCTTCCTAGAGACAGCCTTCTGTTGGTCCAGGAGACAGACCAGTCTTCCTAGAGACAGCCTTCTGTTGGTCCAGGAGACAGACCAGTCTTCCTAGAGACAGCCTTCTGTTGGTCCAGGAGACAGACCAGTCTTCCTAGAGACAGCCTTCTGTTGGTACAGGAGACAGACCAGTCTTCCTAGAGACAGCCTTCTGTTGGTCCAGGAGACAGACCAGTCTTCCTAGAGACAGCCTTCTGTTGGTCCAGGAGACAGACCAGTCTTCCTAGAGACAGCCTTCTGTTGGTCCAGGAGACAGACCAGTCTTCCCAGAGACAGCCTTCTGTTGGTCCAGGAGACAGACCAGTCTTCCTAGAGACAGCCTTCTGTTGGTCCAGGAGACAGACCAGTCTTCCTAGAGACAGCCTTCTGTTGGTCCAGGAGACAGACCAGTCTTCCCAGAGACAGCCTTCTGTCTCTCTTCTTCCCGTCTGCTCCACTACAAAGAAAAGAGGCCATCTTCCTGTTGTCTCCACTCCAAAGAAAAGAGGCCATCTTCCCGTCTGCTCCACTACAAAGAAAAGAGGCCATCTTCCCGTCTGCTCCACTACAAAGAAAAGAGGCCATCTTCCCGTTTGCTCCACTACAAAGAAAAGAGGCCATCTTCCCGTCTGCTCCACTACAAAGAAAAGAGGCCATCTTCCTGTCGTCTCCACTCCAAAGAAAAGAGGCCATCTTCCCGTCTGCTCCACTACAAAGAAAAGAGGCCATCTTCCTGTCGTCTCCACTCCAAAGAAAAGAGGCCATCTTCCCGTCTGCTCCACTACAAAGAAAAGAGGCCTACAAAGCATGTGAGTCATGTCTGTTGCCTATGTGAGGTTCGGAGAGAGGAGAGGAGAACACCACGGAGGAGTTGCTCTGTAGGGATCAATGAGGTAACCATGACGTTTGCTCTCAAGAATTATCCCTTATATCGTGTAAGCTACCTTACATAGGGAGGGAGGGAGGGAGGGAGACTACCTTACATAGGGAGGGAGGGAGGGAGGGAGGGAGGGAGGGAGGGAGGGAGGGAGGGAGGGAGGGAGGGAGGGAGGGAGGGAAAGCAAAGTCTCAAAATGTGTTTACCTTGAGTTGTTCACAAGCCTTTATCCCCTTTGGTCTTAAACACCCAACGACTCGTCTCACCTCAGAGTGACACAGCTCACAACGTTTTCTTTGGAAAGAGACGAGTCAAATACTCCCTCTTCACATCTCACCAATCCCTCCTACAGTACACCAAACCCTGAAACCACAACACAGCTTCTTCTGAAACTACAATACAGCTTCTGAAACCACAACACAGCTTCTGAAACCACAACACAGCTTCTGAAACCACAACACAGCTTCTTCTGAATCCACAACACAGCTTCTTCTGAATCCACAACACAGCTTCTTCTGAATCCACAACACAGCTTCTTCTGAATCCACAACACAGCTTCTTCTGAATCCACAACACAGCTTCTTCTGAATCCACAACACAGCTTCTTCTGAATCCACAACACAGCTTCTTCTGAATCCACAACACAGCTTCTTCTGAATCCACAACACAGCTTCTTCTGAATCCACAACACAGCTTCTTCTGAATCCACAACACAGCTTCTTCTGAAACCACAACACATCTTCTTCTGAATCCACAACACAGCTTCTTCTGAATCCACAACACAGCTTCTTCTGAATCCACAACACAGCTTCTTCTGAATCCACAACACATCTTCTTCTGAATCCACAACACATCTTCTTCTGAATCCACAACACAGCTTCTTCTGAATCCACAACACAGCTTCTGAAACCACAACACAGCTTCTGAAACCACAACACAGCTTCTTCTGAATCCACAACACAGCTTCTTCTGAATCCACAACACAGCTTCTTCTGAATCCACAACACAGCTTCTTCTGAATCCACAACACAGCTTCTTCTGAATCCACAACACAGCTTCTTCTGAATCCACAACACAGCTTCTTCTGAATCCACAACACAGCTTCTTCTGAAACCACAACACAGCTTCTGAAACCACAACACACAGCTTCTTCTGAATCCACAACACAGCTTCTTCTGAATCCACAACACAGCTTCTTCTGAATCCACAACACAGCTTCTTCTGAATCCACAACACAGCTTCTTCTGAATCCACAACACAGCTTCTTCTGAATCCACAACACAGCTTCTTCTGAATCCACAACACAGCTTCTTCTGAATCCACAACACAGCTTCTTCTGAATCCACAACACAGCTTCTTCTGAATCCACAACACAGCTTCTTCTGAATCCACAACACAGCTTCTTCTGAATCCACAACACAGCTTCTTCTGAATCCACAACACAGCTTCTTCTGAATCCACAACACAGCTTCTTCTGAATCCACAACACAGCTTCTTCTGAATCCACAACACAGCTTCTTCTGAATCCACAACACAGCTTCTGAATCCACAACACAGCTTCTTCTGAATCCACAACACAGCTTCTTCTGAATCCACAACACAGCTTCTTCTGAATCCACAACACAGCTTCTTCTGAATCCACAACACAGCTTCTTCTGAATCCACAACACAGCTTCTTCTGAATCCACAACACAGCTTCTTATAAAACCACAACACAGCTTCTTATAAAACCACAACACAGCTTCTTCTGAAACCACAACACAGCTTCTTATAAAACCACAACACAGCTTCTTATAAAACCACAACACAGCTTCTTATAAAACCACAACACAGCTTCTTATGAAACCACAACACAGCTTCTTATGAAACCACAACACAGCTTCTTATGAAACCACAACACAGCTTCTTATGAAACCACAACACAGCTTCTTATGAAACCACAACACAGCTTCTTATGAAACCACAACACAGCTTCTTATGAAACCACAACACAGCTTCTTATGAAACCACAACACAGCTTCTTATGAAACCACAACACAGCTTCTTATGAAACCACAACACAGCTTCTTATGAAACCACAACACAGCTTCTTATGAAACCACAACACAGCTTCTGAAACCACAACACAGCTTCTGAAACCACAATGAAACCACAACACAGCTTCTGAAACCACAACACAGCTTCTGAAACCACAACACAGCTTCTTCTGAATCCACAACACAGCTTCTTCTGAATCCACAACACAGCTTCTTCTGAATCCACAACACAGCTTCTTCTGAATCCACAACACAGCTTCTTCTGAATCCACAACACAGCTTCTTCTGAATCCACAACACAGCTTCTTCTGAATCCACAACACAGCTTCTTCTGAATCCACAACACAGCTTCTTCTGAATCCACAACACAGCTTCTTCTAAATCCACAACACAGCTTCTTATGAAACCACAACACAGCTTCTGAAACCACAACACAGCTTCTGAAACCACAACACAGCTTCTGAAACCACAACACAGCTTCTGAAACCACAACACAGCTTCTTCTGAATCCACAACACAGCTTCTTCTGAATCCACAACACAGCTTCTTCTGAATCCACAACACAGCTTCTTCTAAATCCACAAAACAGCTTCTGAATCCACAACGCAGCTTCTTCTGAAACCACAACGCAG
Source organism: Oncorhynchus gorbuscha (assembly GCF_021184085.1). Lineage (NCBI taxonomy): Eukaryota > Metazoa > Chordata > Actinopteri > Salmoniformes > Salmonidae > Oncorhynchus > Oncorhynchus gorbuscha. Next base: position 139,147 of record NW_025745829.1, read on the forward strand.
CTTCTTCTGAAACCACAACGCAGCTTCTTCTGAAACCACAACGCAGCTTCTTCTGAAACCACAACGCAGTTTCTTCTGAATCCACAACGCAGCTTCTTCTGAAACCACAACACAGCTTCTGAAACCACAACACAGCTTCTTCTAAATCCACAAAACAGCTTCTGAAACCACAACGCAGCTTCTTCTGAATCCACAACGCAGCTTCTTCTGAATCCACAACGCAGCTTCTTCTGAATCCACAACACAGCTTCTTCTGAATCCACAACACAGCTTCTTCTGAATCCACAACACAGCTTCTTCTGAAACCACAACACAGCTTCTTCTGAAACCACAACACAGCTTCTGAAACCACAACACAGCTTCTGAAACCACAACACAGCTTCTGAAACCACAACAACACAGCTTCTGAAACCACAACACAGTTTCTGAAACCACAACACAGCTTCTTCTAAATCCACAAAACAGCTTCTGAATCCACAACACAGCTTCTTCTGAAACCACAACGCAGCTTCTTCTGAAACCACAACGCAGCTTCTTCTGAAACCACAACGCATCTTCTTCTGAAACCACAACACAGCTTCTGAAACCACAACGCAGCTTCTTCTGAAACCACAACACAGCTTCTTCTGAAACCACAACACAGCTTCTTCTGAAACCACAACACAGCTTCTTCTGAAACCACAACACAGCTTCTGAAACCACAACACAGCTTCTGAAACCACAACACAGCTTCTGAAACCACAACACAGCTTCTGAAACCACAACACAGCTTCTGAAACCACAACACAGCTTCTGAAACCACAACACAGCTTCTGAAACCACAACACAGCTTCTGAAACCACAACACAGCTTCTGAAACCACAACACAGCTTCTGAAACCACAACGCAGCTTCTGAAACCACAACGCAGCTTCTGAAACCACAACGCAGCTTCTGAAACCACAACGCAGCTTCTGAAACCACAACGCAGCTTCTGAAACCACAACGCAGTTTCTTCTGAATCCACAACACAGCTTCTTATAAAACCACAACACAGCTTCTTCTTGGCTGTAGCAACAAACTCCAATCTGAGTCAGTGTCCCAAATGGCCCCCCTTTTCCCTATAGTGCACTAGTGTTGACTAGATTCCTGTGGGCCCCTATGGACCATGGTCAAAAGTAGTGCACTAGTGTTGACTAGATTCCTGTGGGCCCCTATGGACCCTGGTCAAAAGTAGTGCACTAGTGTTGACTAGATTCCTGTGGGCCCCTATGGACCCTGGTCAAAAGTAGTGCACTAGTGTTGACTAGATTCCTGTGGGCCCCTATGGACCCTGGTCAAAAGTAGTGCACTAGTGTTGACTAGATTCCTGTGGGCCCCTATGGACCCTGGTCAAAAGTAGTGCACTAGTGTTGACTAGATTCCTGTGGGCCCCTATGGACCCTGGTCAAAAGTAGTGCACTAGTGTTGACTAGATTCCTGTGGGCCCCTATGGACCCTGGTCAAAAGTAGTACACTGTATAGGGAATAGGATTCCATTTGAGAAGTAGCCTGTGAGTGAGTTCTGTGTCAACAGTTGCTAGGACAACATAAAGGTTCACTCTGTCTTGGAACAAACAAAGAGGCTACTGTTGTGTACATCTTTAACCTTACACTCTGTTGTCAAGCCATAGTAACACTGTAAATTGCAGCAAATGTCTTTAAATATGCCAGTGTGTTTTAAATAGGCCCGTGTGCCTTTAAATAGGCTTGTGTGTCCTTAAATATTCCTGTGTGCATTATCACAGGTGTGTCTTTCTACTGTAAAAATCCCAAAGCCATGTTATGTCCATGTCTAGTCTTTTTATTTTTATTTATTTCTTTCACCTTTATTTAACCAGGTAGGCTAGTTGAGAACAAGTTCTCATTTGCAACTGCGACCTGGTCAACATAAAGCGTAGCAATTCGACACAAACAACAACACAGAGTTACACATGGAATAAACAAAACATACAGTCAATAATACAGTAGAACAAAAGAAAACAAAAAGTCTATATACAGAGTCTTCACAGATGTGATGTGAAATGAAAATGTCCCAGACAGAATACATGTTCTAGAATGCAGTCAGACAGAATGGGCGGCAGGGTAGCCTAGTGGTTAGAGCGTTGGACTAGTAACCAAAAGGTTGCAAGTTCAAATCCCCGAGCTGACAAGGTACAAATCTGTCGTTCTGCCCACTGTTCCTAGGCCGTCATTGAAAATAAGAATTTGTTCTTAACTGACTTGCCTAGTTAAATAAAATAAAATAAAAAATACATGTTCTAGAATGAAGTCAGACAGAAGAAATGTTCTAGAATGAAGTCACACAGAATACATGTTCTAGAATGAAGTCAGACAGAAGAAATGTTCTAGAATGCAGTCACACAGAATACATGTTCTAGAATGAAGTCCGACAGAAGAAATGTTCTAGAATGCAGTCACACAGAATACATGTTCTAGAATGAAGTCCGACAGAAAAAATGTTCTAGAATGAAGTCCGACAGAAAAAATGTTCTAGGATGAAGTCAGACAGAAGAAATGTTCTAGAATGCAGTCACACAGAATACATGTTCTAGAATGAAGTCCGACAGAAAAAATGTTCTAGGATGAAGTCAGACAGAAGAAATGTTCTAGGATGAAGTCAGACAGAAGAAATGTTCTAGGATGAAGTCACACAGAATACATGTTCTAGAATGAAGTCACACAGAATACATGTTCTAGAATGAAGTCAGACAGAGGAAATGTTCTAGAATGCAGTCAGACAGAATACATGTTCTAGAATGAAGTCCGACAGAAAAAATGTTCTAGAATGAAGTCAGACAGAGGAAATGTTCTAGAATGCAGTCAGACAGAAGAAATGTTCTAGAATGGAGTCAGACAGAGACAGACAGAAGAAATGTTCTAGAATGCAGTCAGATAGAAGAAATGTTCTTGAATGCAGTCAGACAGAAGAAATGTTCTAGAATGAAGTCAGACAGAAGAAATGTTCTAGAATGAAGTTAGACAGAAGAAATGTTCTAGAATGGAGTCAGACATAGACAGACAGAAGAAATGTTCTAGAATGCAGTCAGACAGAAGAAATGTTCTAGAATGAAGTCAGACAGAAGAAATGTTCTAGGATGAAGTCACACAGAATACATGTTCTAGAATGAAGTCACACAGAATACATGTTCTAGAATGAAGTCAGACAGAGGAAATGTTCTAGAATGCAGTCAGACAGAATACATGTTCTAGAATGCAGTCACACAGAATACATGTTCTAGAATGCAGTCACACAGAATACATGTTCTAGAATGAAGTCCGACAGAAAAAATGTTCTAGAATGAAGTCAGACAGAGGAAATGTTCTAGAATGCAGTCAGACAGAAGAAATGTTCTAGAATGAAGTTAGACAGAAGAAATGTTCTAGAATGGAGTCAGACAGAGACAGACAGAAGAAATGTTCTAGAATGCAGTCAGATAGAAGAAATGTTCTTGAATGCAGTCAGACAGAAGAAATGTTCTAGAATGAAGTCAGACAGAAGAAATGTTCTAGAATGAAGTTAGACAGAAGAAATGTTCTAGAATGGAGTCAGACATAGACAGACAGAAGAAATGTTCTAGAATGCAGTCAGACAGAAGAAATGTTCTAGAATGCAGTCAGACAGAGACAGACAGAAGAAATGTTCTAGAATGCAGTCAGACAGAGACAGACAGAAGAAATGAGAGGAAAGATTCCAACCTTGTTGTGTTCACGTTGTCTGTATTCCAAATAGCACTCTATTTCCCAACGTCTCTGTTCCCTATAAAAGTTCACTACTTTTGACCATGGCCCATAGTTGAATAGGGAGCTGAATAGGGAGCTGAATAGGGAGCTGAATAGGATGCTGAATAGGGTGCTGAATAGGGTGCTGAATAGGGAGCTGAATAGGGTGCTGAATAGGGAGTTGATTAGGGTGCTGAATAGGGAGTTGATTAGGGTGCTGAATAGGGAGTTGAATAGGGTGCTGAATAGGGAGTTGAATAGGGTGCTGTGCTACAGAAAGGTCATTCACCCTGCCACCATACAGCGGGCGAATACAAGCATTTTGCGAGACTGTGCCTCAAAACCTAATGTCTACCTGGCCCATCACTCCATCCTGGACTCGAACAGCCTTGACAACCAGGGCCACCTCTACAAGGCTATGTACAGACTCAGCGAGCGTAGCCTTGCTATTGAGAAAGACCACCGAAGGCAGACCTGGCTGGTCTGCCATGGCTCACTTCAACACCATTATACCAGAAATTCTAAACCCACTCCAATTTGCATACCGCCCTAACAGATCCACAGATGATGCAATCTCTATTGCACACCACACTGCCCTTTCCCACCTGGACAAAAGGAACACCTAAGTGAGAATGCTATTCATTTACTACAGCTCAGCGTTCAACACCGTAGTGCCCTCAAAGCTCATCATTAAGCTAAGGACCATGGGACTTAACACCTCCCTCTGCAACTGGATTCTGGTAAGGGTGGGTCAGGGGTGCGTGCTCAGTCCCCTCATGTTCACTCATGATTGCACGGCCAGGCACGACTCCAACACCATCATTAAGTTTGCCGACGACACGACAGTGGTAGGCCTGATCAAAGACGAGACAGCCTATAGGGAGGAGGTCAGAGACCTGGCAGTGTGGTGTCAGGATAACAACGTCTCCCTCAGAGTGATCGAGACAAAGAAGATGATTGTGGACTACAGGAAAAGGAAGACTGAGCACGATCCCATTGTCATCGACGGGTCTGTAGTGGAGCAGGTCGAGAGCTTCAAGTTCCTTGGTGTCCACATCACCAACAAACTAACATGGTCCAAACACACCAAGACAGTCGTGAAGAGGGCACGAAACGCCTATTCCCCCTCAGGAGACTTTGGCAAATTTTACGGCCTTCCTCTGACACTGCCTGGATGGCAGGAAGCTCGGCCCCAGTGATGTACTGGGCCGTACGCATTACCCTCTATAGGGCCTTCCTCTGACACCGCCTGGTATAGAGGTCCTGGATGGCAGGAAGCTTGGCCCCAGTGATGTACTGGGCCGTACACATTACCCTCTATAGGGCCTTCCTCTGACACCGCCTGGTATAGAGGTCCTGGATGGCAGGAAGCTTGGCCCCAGTGATGTACTGGGCCGTACGCATTACCCTCTACAGGGCCTTCCTCTGACACCGCCTGGTATAGAGGTCCTGGATGGCAGGAAGCTTGGCCCCAGTGATGTACTGGGCTGTACACATTACCCTCTATAGGGCCTTCCTCTGACACCGCCTGGTATAGAGGTCCTGGATGGCAGGAAGCTTGGCCCCAGTGATGTACTGGGCCGTACGCATTACCCTCTATAGGGCCTTCCTCTGACACCGCCTGGTATAGAGGTCCTGGATGGCAAGAAGTTTGGCCCCAGTGATGCCGTATGCATTACCCTCTGTAGTGCCTGGTGGTCGGAGGACGAGCAGCTGCCATACCAGGCGGTGATGCAACCCTTCAGGATGCTCTCGATGGTGCAGCTGTAGAGCTTTATGAGGATCTGAGGACCCGTGCCAAATCTTTTCAGACTCCAGCCACCCTAGTCATTGACTGTTCTCTCTGCTACCGCACGGCAAGCGGTAGCAGAAAGAAGCACCAAGTATGGGTCCAACAGGCTTCTTAACAGCTTCTACCCCCCCAAGCCGTAAGACTCCTGAGCAGCTAATCAAATGGCCACCCCCCATTTTCTCTGTTTATTATCTATGCATAGTCACTTTAACTCTAAATACATGTACATATTACCTCAATTACCTCGACTAACCGGTGCCCCCGCATAGACCCCACATTGACTCTGTACCGTAACCCCCTGTATATAGCCTCCACATTGACTCTGTACCGTAACCACCTGTATATAGCCTCCACATTGACTCTGTACCGCAACACCCTGTATATAGCCTCCACATTGACTCTGTACCGTAACCACCTGTATATAGCCTCCACATTGACTCTGTACCGTAATACCCTGTATATAGCCTCCACATTGACTCAGTACCGTAACACCCTGTATATAGCCTCCATATTGACTCTTTACCGTAACACCCTGTATATAGCCTCCACATTGACTCTGTACCGTACCTTCTGTATATAGCCTCCACATTGACTCTGTACCGTACCTTCTGTATATAGCCTCCACATTGACTCTGTACCGTAATACCCTGTATATAGCCTCCACATTGACTCTGTACCGTAACACCCTGTATATAGCCTCCACATTGACTCTGTACCGTAATACCCTGTATATGGCCTCCACATTGACTCTGTACCGTAATACCCTGTATATAACCTCCACATTGACTCTGTACTGTACCTTCTGTATATAGCCTCCACATTGACTCTGTACCGTACCTTCTGTATATAGCCTCCACATTGACTCTGTACCGTAATACCCTGTATATAGCCTCCACATTGACTCTGTACCGCAACACCCTGTATATAGCCTCCACATTGACTCTGTACCGCAACACCCTGTATATAGCCTCCACATTGACTCTGTACCGTAATACCCTGTATATAGCCTCCACATTGACTCTGTACCGTAATACCCTGTATGTAGCCTCCACATTGACTCTGTACCGTAACACCCTGTATATAGCCTCCACATTGACTCTGTACCGTACCTTCTGTATATAGCCTCCACATTGAGTCTGTACCGTAATACCCTGTATATAGCCTCCACATTGACTCTGTACCGTAATACCCTGTATATAGCCTCCACATTGACTCTGTACCGTAATACCCTGTATATAGCCTCCACATTGACTCTGTACCGTAACACCCTGTATATAGCCTCCACATTGACTCTGTACCGTAATACCCTGTATATAGCCTCCACATTGACTCTGTACCGTAATACCCTGTATATAGCCTCCACATTGACTCTGTACCGTAACACCCTGTATATAGCCTCCACATTGAGTCTGTACCGTAATACCCTGTATATAGCCTCCACATTGACTCTGTACCGTAATACCCTGTATATAGCCTCCACATTGACTCTGTACCGTAATACCCTGTATATAGCCTCCACATTGACTCTGTACCGTAATACCCTGTATATAGCCTCCACATTGACTCTGTACCGTAACACCCTGTATATAGCCTCCATATTGACTCTTTACCGTAACACCCTGTATATAGCCTCCACATTGACTCTGTACCGTACCTTCTGTATATAGCCTCCACATTGACTCTGTACCGTACCTTCTGTATATAGCCTCCACATTGACTCTGTACCGTAACCCCCTGTATATAGCCTCCACATTGACTCTGTACCGTAATACCCTGTATATAGCCTCCACATTGACTCTGTACCGCAACACCCTGTATATGGCCTCCACATTGACTCTGTACCGTAATACCCTGTATATGGCCTCCACATTGACTCTGTACCGTTATACCCTGTATATGGCCTCCACATTGACTCTGTACCGTACCTTCTGTATATAGCCTCCACATTGACTCTGTACCGTACCTTCTGTATATAGCCTCCACATTGACTCTGTACCGTAATACCCTGTATATAGCCTCCACATTGACTCTGTACCGCAACACCCTGTATATAGCCTCCACATTGACTCTGTACCGCAACACCCTGTATATAGCCTCCACATTGACTCTGTACCGTAATACCCTGTATATAGCCTCCACATTGACTCTGTACCGTAATACCCTGTATATAGCCTCCACATTGACTCTGTACCGTAACACCCTGTATATAGCCTCCACATTGACTCTGTACCGTAACACCCTGTATATAGCCTCCACATTGACTCTGTACCGTAATACCCTGTATATAGCCTCCACATTGACTCTGTACCGTAATACCCTGTATATAGACTCCACATTGACTCTGTACCGTAATACCCTGTATATAGCCTCCACATTGACTCTGTACCGTAATACCCTGTATATAGCCTCCACATTGACTCTGTACCGTAATACCCTGTATATAGCCTCCACATTGACTCTGTACCGTAATACCCTGTATATAGCCTCCACATTGACTCTGTACCGTAATACCCTGTATATAGCCTCCACATTGACTCTGTACCGTAATACCCTGTATATAGCCTCCACATTGACTCTGTACCGTAATACCCTGTATATAGCCTCCACATTGACTCTGTACCGTAATACCCTGTATATAGCCTCCACATTGACTCTGTACTGTAATACCCTGTATATAGCCTCCACATTGACTCTGTACCGTAATACCCTGTATATAGCCTCCACATTGACTCTGTACCGTAATACCCTGTATATAGCCTCCACATTGACTCTGTACCGTAATACCCTGTATATAGCCTCCACATTGACTCTGTACCGTAATACCCTGTATATAGCCTCCACATTGACTCTGTACCGTAATACCCTGTATATAGACTCTGTACCGTAATACCCTGTATATAGACTCTGTACCGTAATACCCTGTATATAGACTCTGTACCGTAATACCCTGTATATAGCCTCCACATTGACTCTGTACCGTAATACCCTGTATATAGCCTCCACATTGACTCTGTACCGTAATACCCTGTATATAGCCTCCACATTGACTCTGTACCGTAATACCCTGTATATAGCCTCCACATTGACTCTGTACCGTAATACCCTGTATATAGCCTCCACATTGACTCTGTACCGTAATACCCTGTATATAGCCTCCACATTGACTCTGTACCGTAATACCCTGTATATAGCCTCCACATTGACTCTGTACCGTAATACCCTGTATATAGCCTCCACATTGACTCTGTACCGTAATACCCTGTATATAGCCTCCACATTGACTCTGTACCGTAATACCCTGTATATAGCCTCCACATTGACTCTGTACCGTAATACCCTGTATATAGCCTCCACATTGACTCTGTACCGTAATACCCTGTATATAGCCTCCACATTGACTCTGTACCGTAATACCCTGTATATAGCCTCCACATTGACTCTGTACCGTAATACCCTGTATATAGCCTCCACATTGACTCTGTACCGTAATACCCTGTATATAGCCTCCACATTGACTCTGTACCGTAATACCCTGTATATAGCCTCCACATTGACTCTGTACCGTAATACCCTGTATATAGCCTCCACATTGACTCTGTACCGTAATACCCTGTATATAGCCTCCACATTGACTCTGTACCGTAATACCCTGTATATAGCCTCCACATTGACTCTGTACCGTAATACCCTGTATATAGACTCTGTACCGTAATACCCTGTATATAGACTCTGTACCGTAATACCCTGTATATAGCCTCCACATTGACTCTGTACCGTAATACCCTGTATATAGCCTCCACATTGACTCTGTACCGTAATACCCTGTATATAGCCTCCACATTGACTCTGTACCGTAATACCCTGTATATAGCCTCCACATTGACTCTGTACCGTAATACCCTGTATATAGCCTCCACATTGACTCTGTACCGTAATACCCTGTATATAGCCTCCACATTGACTCTGTACCGTAATACCCTGTATATAGCCTCCACATTGACTCTGTACCGTAATACCCTGTATATAGCCTCCACATTGACTCTGTACCGTAATACCCTGTATATAGCCTCCACATTGACTCTGTACCGTAATACCCTGTATATAGCCTCCACATTGACTCTGTACCGTAATACCCTGTATATAGCCTCCACATTGACTCTGTACCGTAATACCCTGTATATAGACTCTGTACCGTAATACCCTGTATATAGACTCTGTACCGTAATACCCTGTATATAGACTCTGTACCGTAATACCCTGTATATAGCCTCCACATTGACTCTGTACCGTAATACCCTGTATATAGCCTCCACATTGACTCTGTACCGTAATACCCTGTATATAGCCTCCACATTGACTCTGTACCGTAATACCCTGTATATAGCCTCCACATTGACTCTGTACCGTAATACCCTGTATATAGCCTCCACATTGACTCTGTACCGTAATACCCTGTATATAGCCTCCACATTGACTCTGTACCGTAATACCCTGTATATAGCCTCCACATTGACTCTGTACCGTAATACCCTGTATATAGCCTCCACATTGACTCTGTACCGTAATACCCTGTATATAGCCTCCACATTGACTCTGTACCGTAATACCCTGTATATAGCCTCCACATTGACTCTGTACCGTAATACCCTGTATATAGCCTCCACATTGACTCTGTACCGTAATACCCTGTATATAGCCTCCACATTGACTCTGTACCGTAATACCCTGTATATAGCCTCCACATTGACTCTGTACCGTAATACCCTGTATATAGCCTCCACATGGACTCTGTACCGTAATACCCTGTATATAACCTCCACATGGACTCTGTACCGTAATACCCTGTATATAGCCTCCACATTGACTCTGTACCGTAATACCCTGTATATAGCCTCCACATTGACTCTGTACCGTAATACCCTGTATATAGCCTCCACATTGACTCTGTACCGTAATACCCTGTATATAGCCTCCACATTGACTCTGTACCGTAATACCCTGTATATAGCCTCCACATTGACTCTGTACCGTAATACCCTGTATATAGCCTCCACATTGACTCTGTACCGTAATACCCTGTATATAGCCTCCACATTGACTCTGTACCGTAATACCCTGTATATAGCCTCCACATTGACTCTGTACCGTAATACCCTGTATATAGCCTCCACATTGACTCTGTACCGTAACACCCTGTATATAGCCTCCACATTGACTCTGTACCGTAATACCCTGTATATAGCCTCCACATTGACTCTGTACCGTAATACCCTGTATATAGCCTCCACATTGACTCTGTACCGTAATACCCTGTATATAGCCTCCACATTGACTCTGTACCGTAATACCCTGTATATAGCCTCCACATTGACTCTGTACCGTAATACCCTGTATATAGCCTCCACATTGACTCTGTACCGTAATACCCTGTATATAGCCTCCACATTGACTCTGTACCGTAATACCCTGTATATAGCCTCCACATTGACTCTGTACCGTAATACCCTGTATATAGCCTCCACATTGACTCTGTACCGTAATACCCTGTATATAGCCTCCACATTGACTCTGTACCGTAATACCCTGTATATAGCCTCCACATTGACTCTGTACCGTAATACCCTGTATATAGCCTCCACATTGACTCTGTACCGTAATACCCTGTATATAGCCTCCACATGGACTCTGTACCGTAATACCCTGTATATAACCTCCACATGGACTCTGTACCGTAATACCCTGTATATAGCCTCCACATTGCCTCTGTACCGTAACACCCTGTATATAGCCTCCACATTGACTCTGTACCGTAATACCCTGTATATAGCCTCCACATTGACTCTGTACCGTAATACCCTGTATATAGCCTCCACATTGACTCTGTACCGTAATACCCTGTATATAGCCTCCACATTGACTCTGTACCGTAATACCCTGTATATAGCCTCCACATTGACTCTGTACCGTAATACCCTGTATATAGCCTCCACATTGACTCTGTACCGTAATACCCTGTATATAGCCTCCACATTGACTCTGTACCGTAATACCCTGTATATAGCCTCCACATTGACTCTGTACCGTAATACCCTGTATATAGCCTCCACATTGACTCTGTACCGTAATACCCTGTATATAGCCTCCACATTGACTCTGTACCGTAATACCCTGTATATAGCCTCCACATTGACTCTGTACCGTAATACCCTGTATATAGCCTCCACATTGACTCTGTACCGTAATACCCTGTATATAGCCTCCACATTGACTCTGTACCGTAATACCCTGTATATAGCCTCCACATTGACTCTGTACCGTAACACCCTGTATATAGCCTCCACATTGACTCTGTACCGTAATACCCTGTATATAGCCTCCACATTGACTCTGTACCGTAATACCCTGTATATAGCCTCCACATTGACTCTGTACCGTAATACCCTGTATATAGCCTCCACATTGACTCTGTACCGTAATACCCTGTATATAGCCTCCACATTGACTCTGTACCGTAATACCCTGTATATAGACTCCACATTGACTCTGTACCGTAATACCCTGTATATAGACTCCACATTGACTCTGTACCGTAATACCCTGTATATAGCCTCCACATAGACTCTGTACCGTAATACCCTGTATATAGCCTCCACATTGACTCTGTACCGTAATACCCTGTATATAGCCTCCACATTGACTCTGTACCGTAATACCCTGTATATAGACTCCACATTGACTCTGTACCGTAATACCCTGTATATAGACTCCACATTGACTCTGTACCGTAATACCCTGTATATAGCCTCCACATAGACTCTGTACCGTAATACCCTGTATATAGACTCCACATTGACTTTCTTAACACTTATTGTTCTTAAAACTGCATTGTTCGTTAAGTGCTTGTATGTCAGCATTTTCACTGTTGTATTCGGCCCATGTGACAAAATGAGGTGGAATCTGAGCTGCACTTCCTAACCTCCTTCCCGAATGTATGACCACATTAGAGAGAGACATTTCCCTCAGTTGACACAGAACCACAAGGAATTCAAAAACAAACCCAAGTTTGATAAACTCCCACATCTACTGGGTGAAATACCACAGTGTGACATCACAGCAGCAAGATGTGTGACCTGTTGCCACGAGAAAAGGGCAACCAGTGACCAGTTTATTTATTTTCCCTTTTGTACTTTAACCTATTTGCAAATCATTACAACACTGTATGAAGACATAATATCACATTTGAAATGTCTTTATTATTTTGTAACTTTTGTGATGTAATGTTTACTGTTCATGTTTTATGGTTAGTTTTCACTATTGTTTATTATCAAATCTAATATAATCTAATTGTATTTGCCACAAATAATAATAATAATATCTACTTCACTTGCCAATAAAACCCTTAAATTGAAATGTAATTATATTAAAGGGTGTTTTTATTGCTTAAGGCGATTAGTCTGGATGAGAAGGGGTTAGACTCAGGGGTGGGAATAGAGGGAGGGGAAGGTTTAAACCAAGAGTCGTGATCTGAAAGGAGGGACACAAGAGAGAAAGAGGGACTATGGTGTCATAAATACCCTCCTGTCTCTTGAGTGCCCATCTGTGCTGCACCTTAAAACATTACAAATGGATGAAATGTTATTTTGTGTTATAGGCTACCAAGAAAAAAACGTTGTGAAAGTTATTACGCATGACTTAGGTCCTACTCTATGTAACGAATGCCAATCAAAATAGCAGTTGAGTTCAAGCTGTCTCGAAGAAAAAACCCTATTATTTGAAATGTTAACAATGCTAGTTTTTAGTGGTGGGTGTGAGCGTCCAGTACTCTACCACACCTTCGAGGTGAACCGCTGCGCGTATGGAAACGGGTGGACGGACACTTCAACCACAGAGCGAACCTCGCGGTGAGGAATGAACACATGACTGAACTGAACGCTGTTGCTGCGCCCGTAGTATTGGATTTATCAGTGATTATTAGTCATTCCCGAGGACAGTGTCGTAACATTTTGGATATATCTACTGGTTCGTGTTCTTTAAAAGCATTGGAAAACATATCTCACTTCTCTCGGTTCTATAAAGGGTAAGTTTGAGGCGCTCTCTCCAATTCAGTCCCCATTCCGTTCGTATCGAAAATGTCACGCAGTAATTGGAAATTGTATTTGGATGTTAACTGTGACTTTGTATCCCACCCAATTTATTCAAGCCTTTTTGTTATGTTACATTAAAACACTATGGACACATTAGCTTTTGAAATTGATAAGCTCAAGCAACAACAACGTTTTTATTCAGCGCTGAACCGTTTTCTCTCAGAAACTCGGGAAGTTTTGGTTTGGCTTCCATACATTTTGACGATAGGCAAAAGCACGACTAAATGTGTCTGTTTGTTATTTATTTATTTATTTAACTTGGCCAGTCAATTAAGGACACATTCTTATTTACAACGACGGCCTAGGAACGGTGGGTTCAGGGGCAGAACGACAGATGTTTTACCTCGTCAGCTCGGGAGATTCGATCATAAAACCTTTCTTGTTGCTCGTCCAACGCTCTAACCACTAGACTATGTATTAACTGTCAATTGCAAACCATAATGCCATAATGTCTGAAGACCAATAGGCTACTATTCTGATATGTTTGTTATTAGTCTCACCGTACTTTATAGTAATGACATCAGGTAATAACATGGAATAACAGCAACGAGGGGTTGGAAGTGTCCTTACTGGGTTTGTGAAATAGTATTTCCGGTCCTGGACTCCTCTCACCTGCATACTGCAGCTTGTAGTCTTCATTCAGTCATCACAAAGACAGCGGAACCCTATTGGTGAGAAAATCTGATGTTAGAGGGGGTCTGAGGGGGTCTGGGATTATTGAGGGTCTGAGGTTAGAGGGGGTCTGAGGCGGTCTGGGGTTATTGAGGGTCTGAGGTTAGAGGGGGTCTGAGGTTAGAGATGGTCTGGGGTTAGAGAGGGTCTGAGGGGTCTGGGGTTATTGAGGGTCTGAGGTTAGAGGGGGTCTGGGGTTAGAGAGGGTCTGAGTGGGTCTGAGGTTATTGAGGGCCTGGGGTTAGAGAGGGTCTGGGGGTCTGGGGTTAGAGAGACTCTCGGGGTAGAGAGGGTCTGGGGTTAGAGAGGGTCGGAGGGGGTCCGGGGTTAGAGAGGGTCTGGGTTTAGAGGGGGTCAGAGAGGGTCTGGGGTTAGAGAGGGTCTGGGCTTAGACAGGATCTTGGCTTAGAGAGGGTCTGGGGTTAGAGAGGGTCTGAGGGGTCTGGGGTTAGAGTGGGTCTGAGGGGTCTGGGGTCAGAGAGGGTCTGAGGTCAGAGAGGGTCTGAGGTCAGAGAGGGTCTGTGGTTAGAGAGAGTCTGAGGGGGTCTGAAGTTAGAGAGGGTCTGAGGGGAACTTAAGTTAGAGAGGGTCTGAGGGGGTCTGAAGTTAGAGAGGGTCTGAAGTTAGAGAGGGTTTGAGGGGGTCTGAAGTTAGAGAGGGCCTGAGGGGAACTTAAGTTAGAGAGGGCCTGAGGGGGTCTGAAATTAGAGAGGGTCTGGGGGGTCTGAAGTTAGAGAGGGTCTGAGGGGGTCTGAAGTTAGAGAGGGTCTGAGGGGGTCTGAAGTTAGAGAGGGTCTGAGGGGGTCTGAAGTTAGAGAGGGTCTGAGGGGGTCTGAAGTTAGAGAGGGTCTGAGGGGGTCTGAAGTTAGAGAGGGTCTGAGGGGGTCTGAAGTTAGAGAGGGCCTGAGGAGGTCTGAAGTTAGAGAGGGTCTGAGGGGGTCTGAAGTTAGAGAGGGTCTGAGGGGGTCTGAAGTTAGAGAGGGTCTGAAGTTAGAGAGGGTCTGAGGGGGTCTGAAGTTAGAGAGGGTCTGAGGGGATCTGAAGTTAGAGAGGGTCTGGGCTTGGGGTGGTTCTGGAGACAAAGAGATCAACAGAATTGTATAGAGTGAGAGGTAAAGCTTATTGAAGAGAGTTGAAGTAGAGGTATTGGGAGAAATGTCCAATTGACATAATATATACATAAACTTTTCAAATTCACGTCATACCAACTTAAAATAGGCTAGCTAGTTGAATGCTAACGTTAGCCAACGTTAGCTATAAACAATAGCTAGATTGTTTTTCCTTAGAATAAACCCATGCTTCATTTTCATCAATATCGACACAAAATCATTACAGAAAAACAAATGAAGGTATAGTTGACCTGAATGACATCACGTCACTTTGGTTTCCTGCCCCTGTGAGCAGTCTATGGACAAGGTCTGACAGAGAACCATGCTTTGGTTTCCTGCCCCTGTGAGCAGTCTATGGACAAGGTCTGACAGAGAACCATGCTTTGGTTTCCTGCCCCTGTGAGCAGTCTATGGACAAGGTCTGACAGAGAACCATGCTTTGGTTTCCTGCCCCTGTGAGCAGTCTATGGACAAGGTCTGACAGAGAACCATGCTTTGGTTTCCTGCCCCTGTGAGCAGTCTATGGACAAGGTCTGACAGAGAACCATGCTTTGGTTTCCTGCCCCTGTGAGCAGTCTATGGACAAGGTCTGACAGAGAACCATGCTTTGGTTTCCTGCCCCTGTGAGCAGTCTATGGACAAGGTCTGACAGAGAACCATGCTTTGGTTTCCTGCCCCTGTGAGCAGTCTATGGACAAGGTCTGACAGAGAACCATGCTTTGGTTTCCTGCCCCTGTGAGCAGTCTATGGACAAGGTCTGACAGAGAACCATGCTTTGGTTTCCTGCCCCTGTGAGCAGTCTATGGACAAGGTCTGACAGAGAACCATGCTTTGGTTTCCTGCCCCTGTGAGCAGTCTATGGACAAGGTCTGACAGAGAACCATGCTTTGGTTTCCTGCCCCTGTGAGCAGTCTATGGACAAGGTCTGACAGAGAACCATGCTTTGGTTTCCTGCCCCTGTGAGCAGTCTATGGACAAGGTCTGACAGAGAACCATGCTTTGGTTTCCTGCCCCTGTGAGCAGTCTATGGACAAGGTCTGACAGAGAACCATGCTTTGGTTTCCTGCCCCTGTGAGCAGTCTATGGACAAGGTCTGACAGAGAACCATGCTTTGGTTTCATGCCCCTGTGAGCAGTCTATGGACAAGGTCTGACAGAGAACCATGCTTTGGTTGAGTTTCCCTGGCTCTGTTTCCACATGCTAACGTTTTTAGCATTTGTGGCACAAATCTCATTCGAGTCACGCGACCGATAATTAGCATTTGTCCGTGCGCCAGGTCCAAATCATCTGAAAGTGTCTCAAATTGATTATGAAGCTCAACAAAGTCACTTATAGGATGATTTGAATATGATGCTCGAAAAATGCTGTTAGACACTGCTTCCCAAATGGCATCCTTTCCCCTACATAGTGCACTACATTTAACCAGGAGCCGTAGGGTTTGGGCATAGGATGCCATGTTTTGGAAGCGACCTGGTAGCTAGCTGCACCTGGAGCTGTAGACAGGCAGTAGAGCCTGGTAGAGTAATCACATGGTTTAAGTCAATTACACCGTGTCACTGTGTCTAGGCTTAGTGGGTGGGCGTACCAGCTGCAAAAGTTGTTGTTTTTTTTTTTGGGGGGGGGGGGTTATTTATCAATGCTGAAATCTCAGTTACAGTTTATATATATCACAGATTGGAAGTGTGATCCCCTTGTATGTATGGTCTATGTATGGTTTAACTGTATGTATGGTCTATGTATGGTTTAACTGTATGTATGGTCTATGTATGGTTTAACTGTATGTATGGTCTATGTATGGTTTAACTGTATGTATGGTCTGGTTTATGTATGGGTTTATGTATGTTTAACTGTATGGTCTATGTATGGTTTAACTGTATGTATGGTCTATGTATGGTTTAACTGTATGTATGGTCTATGTATGGTTTAACTGTATGTATGGTCTATGTATGGTTTAACTGTATGTATGGTCTATGTATGGTTTAACTGTATGTATGGTCTATGTATGGTTTAACTGTATGTATGGTCTATGTATGGTTTAACTGTATGTATGGTCTATGTATGGTTTAACTGTATGTATGGTCTAACTGAGTTGCTGTAAAGGAGACCCCCTGTAGCCGTTGTGCCCCAACCCCTTCAGTGTGGACAGATCTGGAACTACATACAGTACTGATGGAAGGTATGTGATCCCCTTGTGCAATTTACAGATGTATTTTTGTTGTAGTTTTTGTAATTATATTTTTTTACCATAATCTTAATTTACTCAGATCCAGTCTTTTTTGAATCTGACATAAACAGGTTTATATGTACCATTACTATGTTGGCGGAGGTGAAATCATGAGTGTAAGTAAGAAAAACAACATTACAAAATGAATTAATGCAAAAGAAATAAGTGAACCTCGAGTTGCATTGGGTTAAATCAAGTAGTTAATAAGTAGAATCAGGTGGGTCAATAATTGGGTATCAAATGAACCAATCAAAGGAGAGATGGTTAGGGGGGGCGGGACTCTGATAAATAGAGAGATACCTGCTCAGTTTAATGTTACCCGTCCAGGTGAATGTAAAGCAGACCATACAGAGAGGAGATCTCAGAGGACATCAGGACGAGGGTAGTGAGAACACATCAGTCTGGGAGAAGGCTGTAAAATCATCTCAAAATGATTTGAGCTCCATCAGTCCACTTGTGAGGATAATCATTTACAAATGGAGAGTATTTAACATGACAGCAACTCGGCCTAGAAGTGGACGCCCTTCCAAAGTATCCCAAAGAGCCACAGGAACAATAATAAATCAGCTAAAAGTCAACCCAAAAGATAACATCTAGAGATGTGCGGACCTCCCTTGCTGCGTCTCAGGTAACTGTGCTTCAACAATAAGGAGAACACTGAGTCTAAATGCCACCCATGGCAGGGTTGATAGGAAGAAAGGCTCTGAGTCTAAATGCCACCCATGGCAGGGTTGATAGGAAGAAAGGCTCTGAGTCTAAATGCCACCCATGGCAGGGTTGATAGGAAGAAAGGCTCTGAGTCTAAATGCCACCCATGGCAGGGTTGATAGGAAGAAAGGCTCTGAGTCTAAATGCCACCCATGGTAGGGTTGATAGGAAGAAAGGCTCTGAGTCTAAATGTCACCCATGGTAGGGTTGCTAGGAAGAAAGGCTCTGAGTCTAAATGCCACCCATGGCAGGGTTGATAGGAAGAAAGGCTCTGAGTCTAAATGCCACCCATGGCAGGGTTGATAGGAAGAAAGGCTCTGAGTCTAAATGCCACCCATGGCAGGGTTGATAGGAAGAAAGGCTCTGAGTCAAAATGCCACCCATGGTAGGGTTGATAGGAAGAAAGGCTCTGAGTCAAAATGCCACCCATGGTAGGGTTGCTAGGAAGAAAGGCTCTGAGTCAAAATGCCACCCATGGTAGGGTTGATAGGAATAAAGGCTCTGAGTCTAAATGCCACCCATGGCAGGGTTGATAGGAAGAAAGGCTCTGAGTCAAAATGCCACCCATGGTAGGGTTGATAGGAAGAAAGGCTCTGAGTCAAAATGCCACCCATGGCAGGGTTGATAGGAAGAAAGGCTCTGAGTCAAAATGCCACCCATGGCAGGGTTGATAGGAAGAAAGGCTCTGAGTCTAAATGCCACCCATGGCAGGGTTGATAGGAAGAAAGGCTCTGAGTCTAAATGCCACCCATGGCAGGGTTGATAGGAAGAAAGGCTCTGCTGTTAAAAAAAGAACCAAACTGTCCGTCTTAACTTGGTCAGAAACCACCTGGACAA
The DNA here is from genome assembly GCF_021184085.1 of Oncorhynchus gorbuscha. Taxonomy (NCBI): domain Eukaryota; kingdom Metazoa; phylum Chordata; class Actinopteri; order Salmoniformes; family Salmonidae; genus Oncorhynchus; species Oncorhynchus gorbuscha. The sequence goes on from NW_025745829.1 coordinate 158,373, forward strand.
ACAAGACCCTGACGTCCATACTCTGGACCGGACATCATGTCCCAAATGGACCTTTTAGGGCACAAGCAACACCACTATGTTTGGTGAAAACCCAACACAGTCTACCACCAGAATAACAGAAAACCCAACACAGTCTACCACCAGAATAACAGAAAACCCAACACTGTCTACCACCAAAATAACCTTATCCCAACACTGTCTACAACCAGAATAACAGAAAACCCAACACAGTCTACCACCAGAATAACAGAAAACCCAACACTGTCTACCACCAGAATAACAGAAAACCCAACACAGCCTACCACCAGAATAACAGAAAACCCAACACAGTCTACCACCAGAATAACAGAAAACCCAACACAGCCTACCACCAGAATAACAGAAAACCCAACACAGTCTACCACCAGAATAACAGAAAACCCAACACAGTCTACCACCAGAATAACAGAAAACCCAACACTGTCTACCACCAAAATAACCTTATCCCAACACTGTCTACCACCAAAATAACCTTATCCCAACACAGCCTACCACCAAAATAACCTTATCCCAACACAGCCTACCACCAAAATAACCTTATCCCAACACAGCCTACCACCAAAATAACCTTATCCCAACACAGCCTACCACCAAAATAACCTTATCCCAACACTGTCTACCACCAAAATAACCTTATCCCAACACTGTCTACCACCAAAATAACCTTATCCCAACACTGTCTACCACCAAAATAACCTTATCCCAACACAGCCTACCACCAAAATAACCTTATCCCAACACAGTCTACCACCAAAACAACCTTATCCCAACACAGTCTACCACCAAAATAACCTTATCCCAACACAGTCTACCACCAAAATAACCTTATCCCAACACAGTCTACCACCAAAATAACAGACAGACCCTGTGTTGAAGCAGAAAGAGGTGGCCCAGTAGACACCACCCAGACCCTGTGTTGAAGCAGAAAGAGGCGGCCCAGTAGACACCACCCAGACCCTGTGTTGAAGCAGAAAGAGGTGGCCCAGTAGACACCACCCAGACCCTGTGTTGAAGCAGAAAGAGGTGGCCCAGTAGACACCACCCAGACCCTGTGTTGAAGCAGAAAGAGGCGGCCCAGTAGACACCACCCAGACCCTGTGTTGAAGCAGAAAGAGGCGGCCCAGTAGACACCACCCAGACACTGTGTTGAAGCAGAAAGAGGTGGCCCAGTAGACACCACCCAGACCCTGTGTTGAAGCAGAAAGAGGTGGCCCAGTAGACACCACCCAGACCCTGTGTTGAAGCAGAAAGAGGCGGCCCAGTAGACACCACCCATCCTATTCCCTATGTAGTGCATACTGGGCCTTGGTCAAAAGTTGTGCACTATTTAAGAAATTATATGGTGCCTTTTGGGACACACAAACAGTGAAAGGGGACAGGGTTTCTTTTTGTCTGTGTTCAACAACGTGTGAACATGACATACTAGTCATGCTATCATGCCATGTCCAGGTGTAGCTACTAGCCAGGGGGCAGGGGTCAGGGTGAGTCACCATGGAAGAGAGTGTAGAGCCGGGAGTCAGGGGTCATGGTGAGTGTCACATGATCAGTCCATCTGTCCCTTTCCTTCCTGGAGTCAGGGGTCATGGTGAGTGTCACATGATCAGTCCATCTGTACACACACACACACACACACACACACACACACACACACACACACACACACACACACACACACACACACACACACACACACACACACACACACACACACACACACACACTGATCAGTAGCAGTGCACAACATAAAGGACAGAGCTCCATTAGGGACAGAGTGTGTTCTATTGTTGGATCACAGCGTGGTGTCACTCTGCCAGCCTGGACCAGACCAACAGAGCCCAGTAGGGGCTGAGGGCCTGAAAGACCGTCTGGCAATTAGTTTGTTCCCCTCCTGCCAGGCCAGGGCAGGGGACAAGCTCCCGCTATGCTGGCTGATCCAACCAGACCTCAGGGTTCAAATAGGATTCTGAAGAGAACGAATACTGTTTGAACCCAGGTTCATAGCCAACACAGGCGGGGAACAGAGGCTAGACTAGGTAGGACTAATGCAGACTGGCAGGACTAATGCAGACAGGCAGGACTAATGCAGACTGACAGGACTAATGCAGACAGGGTTCCTGAAGACTGGCAGGACTAATGCAGACTGGCAGGACTAATGCAGACTGGCGGGACTAATGCAGACTAACAGGACTAATGCAGACTGACAGGACTAATGCAGACAGGGTTCCTGAAGACTGGCAGGACTAATGCAGACTGGCAGGACTAATGCAGACTGGCATCCTGAAGACTGGCAGGACTAATGCAGACAGGCAGGACTGATGCAGACAGGCAGGACTAATGCAGACTGGCAGGACTAATGCAGACTGGCAGGACTAATGCAGACTGGCAGGACTAATGCAGACTGGCATCCTGAAGACTGGCAGGACTAATGCAGACAGGCAGGACTAATGCAGGCAGGCAGGACTAATGCAGGCAGGCAGGACTAATGCAGACTGGCAGGACTAATGCAGACTGGCAGGACTAATGCAGACTGGCAGGACTAATGCAGACTGGCAGGACTAATGCAGACTGGCATCCTGAAGACTGGCAGGACTAATGCAGACTGGCAGGACTAATGCAGACTGGCATCCTGAAGACTGGCAGGACTAATGCAGACAGGCAGGACTAATGCAGACAGGCAGGACTAATGCAGACTGGCAGGACTAATGCAGACTGGCAGGACTAATGCAGACTGGCAGGACTAATGCAGACTGGCAGGACTAATGCAGACTGGCAGGACTAATGCAGACTGGCAGGACTAATGCAGACTGGCAGGACTAATGCAGACTGGCAGGACTAATGCAGACTGGCAGGACTAATGCAGACTGGCAGGACTAATGCAGACAGGCAGGACTAATGCAGACTGGCATCCTGAAGACTGGCAGGACTAATGCAGACAGGCAGGACTAATGCAGACAGGCAGGACTAATGCAGGCAGGCAGGACTAATGCAGACTGGCAGGACTAATGCAGACTGACAGGACTAATGCAGACAGGCAGGACTAATGCAGACTGGCTGAGGGAAACAGGGAGTCAGGGACAAGGCAGGGCTGAGGGAAACAGGGAGTCAGGGACAAGGCAGGGCTGAGGGAAACAGGGAGTCAGGGACAAGGCAGGGCTGAGGGAAACAGGGAGTCAGGGACAAGGCAGGGCTGAGGGAAACAGGGAGTCAGGGACAAGGCTGGGCTGAGGGAAACAGGGGTCAGGGACAAGGCAGGGAAACAGGGGGGAAACAGGACAAGGCAGGGACAAGGCAGGGCTGAGGGAAACAGGGAGTCAGGGACAAGGCAGGGCTGAGGGAAACAGGGAGTCAGGGACAAGGCAGGGCTGAGGGAAACAGGGAGTCAGGGACAAGGCTGGGCTGAGGGAAACAGGGGGTCAGGGACAAGGCTGGGCTGAGGGACACAGGCAGGGACAAGGCAGGGCTGAGGGAAACAGGGAGTCAGGGACAAGGCAGGGCTGAGGGACACAGGGAGTCAGGGACAAGGCTGGGCTGAGGGAAACAGGGGGTCCGGGACAAGGCAGGGACAAGGCAGGGCTGAGGGAAACAGGGAGTCAGGGACAAGGCAGGGCTGAGGGACACAGGGAGTCAGGGACAAGGCAGGGCTGAGGGAAACGGGGAGTCAGGGACAAGACAGGGCTGAGGGAAACAGGGAGTCAGGGACAAGGCTGGGCTGAGGGAAACAGGGAGTCAGGGACAAGGCAGGGCTGAGGGAAACAGGGAGTCAGGGACAAGGCAGGGCTGAGGGAAACAGGGAGTCAGGGACAAGGCAGGGCTGAGGGATACAGGGAGTCAGGGACAAGGCTGGGCTGAGGGAAACAGGGAGTCAGGGACAAGGCAGGGCTGAGGGAAACAGGCTGTCAGGGACAAGGCTGGGCTGAGGGAAACAGGCTGTTCCAGGGACTCTGAGTGGACTGCAGCCGGGAGGAGAGACCTTGACCCTGGGAACGGTGGTGAGCGAGATAAGAGACTTCCTGAGATCTACTTCCTAACGACGCTTAGCGAGTAGAGATGTGAGGAGGACGGTAACTCCCCAGATATGTTCTCTGAAGA